>NW_010145170.1:0-6862 GCF_000699245.1 Pterocles gutturalis
GGGTGAGAGGGGAGAACCTCTTCCAGGGAACAGAAAGGAAGGCTTGCATACTTTCTCCATATTAATCTCATCACCATATTAATCTCATCACCATTCACTCAGAGGAAAAAGAGATCTGCTTAAGGAATTGTGCGTGCTAGTTCCTATTGTATCATGGGTTTTCCTTGGAGGTGTCCAAAGCAGAATCCAGTTTTGCTTAATTTGTGAAACTTGACATGATTACAGACTGGGGTTGATAAGGTTTTTGTTTAGGGAGTCTTGATGGCATCTCTGAAGATTGTAATTCTTCATCCACCTCTTTCCTGACAAGATTATATCAAAGTGGAATAAAAAATTGCTTTATTCTTCTTTTCCACATTAAGCAGAAAATGGCTTTCCTGAGAGTATGCATTTGCACTGGACTCAAGAAAACAGACCCCTGCAGAGCATGAAATGACACTGGGGAATGTATTTTCTTTGACATACTGGGCATTTTTCATCTGTCTGAGGCAGCTCTCTACCATTCCCCGCCTTTTTTTTTAACAAAGTTATGCAGTACTTTATATCAGCACTTGTTCTTATATTCTCCTTAAAAAAGAAAATGAGCACTAACAGTACAGAAGGACAAATAATGCTTATCGTAATAAACACAATATGGTCTCAAAGAACCAAGAACTATTTGGAAAATGGTATAAAAAAATACAATGCTCATATAGATTCCCAATGCCCAAAATTTCACATTTACTCAAGAAGGTGTAAAATATTTCCTATAAACCTGCTGAAATTACATGAAATCTAATATTTTGATGCCCAAGGCAGGGCTAATAAACTTTCCCTGCTTCAGCCCAACAATTCTGCTGCCTAATAAGCAGTACTCAACAACTACCAGAGCTAAAGAGTCTCCTGAATATCAAATCCCTTTTTCCAAGAAAATAACACTCATTGAGGCCAATATTTATTCTGACTGGCATATATTTCTGTTCAGATCAGCAATTTGCTTTTTTCAAACCTGAATCAACGTATAAGTGAATGTTCTTATATTTTTCTGATAGGGAAACTGCTTCCAAACCCCTCTGCTTTCTTCATTAACTTGATCTGTTCAGCTGCACAATAGATTGGTTATTAGTGATATGACTAACGTTATTCTGCCCACCATCATTAATAAATAGTGCATTCAGAGCAAGAGCTAGAAATAGCATGCCTAAAGAGTGGGTAAAATGGAACGAATGTTTAAAACTAGTACGTAGTTAATGAACAAGGATATTCATTGAAGTACTTCTCAGTAGGAAATTGAGATTAAAAGCTTGCTATTGAGCAAATGTCATTTAAGATATTTCAGGAGCCAGTGTAGACAGGTGGTGGCATGAGAGCCATGGCAAGAGTCCCTGGGAGTTGGTGACTTCTGTGGGGTGAATTGTCACCAGATGGCACAACCTCATGGGCCTAAATCCCACCTTGCTCTTGCCTCCATAGAGAAGACCACGTATCATAGAATGGCCTGGGTTGAAAAGGACCTCAAAGGTCATCTAGTTCCAACCCCCCTGCTGTGGGCAGGGTTGCCAACCCCTGGAGCAGGCTGCCCAGGGCCCCATCCAGCCTGGCCTTGAATGCCTCCAGGGATGGGGCATCCACAGCTTCTCTGGGCAACCTGTTCCACTGCCTCACCACCCTCACAGTGAAAAATTTCCACCTAATATCTAACCTAAATCTCCCCTCTCTTCGTTTAAAACCATTACCCCTCGTCCTGTCACTATCAACCCCTGTAAACAGTCGCTCCCCCTCCTGTTTATAGGCTCCCTTCAAGTACTGGAAGGCCGCAATGAGGTCTCCCCGGAGCCTTCTCTTCTCCAAGCTAAACAAGCCCAGTTCCCTCAACCTTTCTTCCTAGGAGAGGTGCTCCAGCCCTCTGATCATCTTTGTGGCCCTCCTCTGGACCTGTTCGAAGAGCTCCACGTCCTTCTTGTGGCGGGGACCCCAGGCCTGGACACAGTACTCCAGGTGGGGCCTCACAAGAGACGAGTAGAGGGGGACAATCACCTCCCTCTCCCTGCTGGCCACCCCTTTTTTAATGCAGCCCAGGACATAGTACCCCAAATTCAGAAGGAATAAGCCCACAGGAAGCACACTGACTAAGGCATAGACCGAGTGAATACATCAAGAAGCGTTTTGTTAGAGTTGATTTGGTCTCATTTTAGTACCTAAAAATTTACACACCCTGTTTTGAACCACTTTATTTTCTTTTAAACTGTTAGTCATGTTGTTATAAAAAAAGGATCCAGGAAGATGTTTTCAGCTTGACTGAAAAGCACATCACAAGCTTTTGCCATCCTAGTATTAAACTTTAAGGAAACTTTGTATTTGGTTCAATATTAGTAAATTAAAATGTAAAGATAAATATATTGATACTCTATTTAATAAATATCTAACATTTAGCAATCCCAAATGGTTTAAAATAATTCCAGATAAAAGGGATAAGATTTGAAGAATTTTAAAATATAGGTTAGTCTATTAGCCAAGACTTTGAACAGATTTTAACAAATTACATTTGGATTAAAAAGATCAGGTACTCATTTATGTATGCCTTACGTTTCAGCTTTGGTCTTAAATCTGTCATAATGCTACAGAGAAGAAACATATTTTAAGATGGATAGAGATGGGAGAGTAGGAAAGAAAATGAAAAAGTTTATGAACTGCTCTCAATTTCCTACACTGCAAAAGAAATGCACACTCTTCCTATTAAAACCCTGTGGCACCCTGATGCGACTATCACTTCAGTAGAATCTGGCAATGTCAGGTAGAGTTTCTTGAAGGCTCAGGTCTTTTGGGTTCTAAAATATAACAAATAACCCAAACCAACATTTTTCTGAATCACCATACCAGGCTGAAACCATCTGTACAAGGAGGTGGATTTTGAAGGGATTTTGTATGTTTTACACTAGAGAAATGATGTGGCATCTGAATCACTAATATACACCTGATGAAAAGGTTCCTTCATTTGCTGTGTGCGTTGTTTAAAAATAAACACACAAAGAATTTTACAATTTTAATCTGTTTATCTGAGAAACTGGACACCTATTCCTTATACTTAGAGAGCGATTTCCTGTCAGCATTCATGAATTTCTCTCTTGACCCTGAGCAGCGAGAGAAGCAGTCTGAGATATATTGCAAAGCCAAATGTTTAAAGTTTATATCAATATACACGTGGGACAAAGGTAATTTACTCAGTGAAGGAAGAACCCCCTGCTACATTTAATCATGTTCAAGTACATGGGAAAGTGCCCTTACAGCTGTTGTTTCTCCCTGCCTTTTTAACCCAGCTATTGAGAAGCCCTTTTCTTCTCATGAAACACCTTAAACCCAAAGCCTAATTAAACTAGTAAAACACCATTAAACCTGGTGAGCAGACTTATGTACAGCCACTACAGTTTGCAATTAGATTTTGGATGAGGGTAATCAATGTTACGTTCACCCCTTAATGCGAACATAAACACTTCTACATTAAAAGATTATTTTCTTAAAATCCCCACAAGTAGGTGAGGGATTCACTTCACTCGTGAAAGAACAAAACACAGGAAAGAAAATAGTGGAAAAAACCAAAACAACTGTTTGCCTCATGAAAAGCCAGAAGCGGACAGAACAAAACAGCATATATATGTGATTAAAGCAAAATGGTCTGGGCAAAACTCAGAGAGCCAATTTGCCTCTTTTTAGAGCCACAGGAACCAGACTTGTTTCAGTGCATCGATGCAATAGATAATAAAGACTGAAGTACATGACAAAGAAGTCCACGGAGTCAAACACACCCTTTGGCTACTCTTGCTCATCAGACCAGCAACGAATGCAAACAAAAATGTCTTGATTGAGGCCAATAGGACTTCATCACCTCTGGTCACCTGAGAGCTTGGCCAATTTTATTTTCTAGACAGAAGGAGCAAGTGTATACTTTGGGGGTTTTTTAGAGGGAAAGCAAAAGTGAAATACCTATAGGAGACATTCTGTGCTGCGATAGAGACCATCATCTCTTCAGACTGGAAGCTGCATTATAAACATCCAGTATATCAGCAAGGAGTCTTATATGCAGCTGCGGATCTCCTAATACCACAGCCATCACTGGACATCGATGTAGTAAGCACTTTACTGAAAAAACCTTCCCTTCCTCACAAAATTCAAGTATTGTGGAAAGCAGGAAAAAGGCTTCTCCTTCCAGCTACATAATTTGTACAGGATGACTCTCAAGTTTCTCCTCCAGTTCCCTGTTTGGACCAGCAAGTCATCCCTTTGTGATCGCTTGTCTTATTTACATCTGCTTTTGAATACATTTGATTCACTTTAGTTTAAATCAGAATGAAGTATTTTTGCTTTGGGTATAGGAAATTAGATGTTTTTATTCCTCGAGACATGTGGCTTTTAAAAATGTATAAAGTCAGTTTAAAAAGCATTCCTTGAGTGGGAATAACATCTCTGTTGAGTCAGGTTTTTTTGCGTTTTTTTGGGGGGGTGAGGGATAGGGTGTTGATTTTTTTAGGATTAACTTAAATATGGTGAAACAAAATTCTTTAAGAATGTTACAGGTAAATCTAAGTTCACTTTTGCTGAAAGAGATTATATTTGGGGGATTTTTCCCTTCCTCCTTTATATTTGACATGTTGTTTACTAGTTTAACTATTTCCCCAAAAACATAATTCAATTGTCATTTTTCCTTATGTCTGGATTTATAATTCCTTTTTTCAGAGAAAAAAAATCTTTCCTCTCCCCCTCCCTTTTTTTTTCTTAAATAAGGAAAAATATTTTTAATCATGCAAGTTACTCTGCCCAGAGAGACCACCACCAACACAAACACCCCTAATGATATTAACAAGACTAGAAAAAAGGGTTTGTTCACACAGAACATCTTAGAATAAAATACCAAAATTAGATGTAGTCCTTCAAATCAACTAATTTCTTTTTAGTCAGTTAGCAGGAATTCAGTGCTAGTTGCCCTTTAAAAAGCAGTTTTTCAAGAAGCCATGAACTTAGCCTTCACGGAAGTGCTAACATGCTTGGCTTTTTTTTACTAATATTATGTGATTTTTTTTTTTTCTACTTCACTAACATTTCAAGAGAAACAAAGTGATTGTCATGTGGTACACTCAGTCCTGGAACAGCAGCACAGCTGTTTATTCCTAGACTCTGAGCATTTTTTAGACCTACGCAGTAGTCTGCATTTTCTCTGAAGGGAATTATACATCTTACCATAAGCATATATAGTTTCCATATTTAGTTTGCCTATTGTACAATACTTGGCTGTATTGACAACAAATTGAATGCTTTGTCCTCTTTCTATTGCTCTTTTTACCTCAAATTAACTCTTCTAGTACAAGAAAAGAGGACAAAAAAGCCATGGCAGAGAATCACAAAATTACTCCATTTTGCATTTCAGAAAAATCTAAATGACCAAACATCTACTTCAGACACCCTCTACTGGAAAGCATCAAGTTTATCTCTCCACTCCTGAATTAACTGAACACGTGTAGGAGGGGAAAAAAAAAAAAAAAAGGTATGAACATATGAATATTTAACCAACTGAAAACACTTTATTCTATAAATCATTGTCTTGCATTTAGGTGGAGGAAAAGATTTGACAATTAAATTATTTATGCCAGCAAAGATGGAAAATGTGCATCTGACTTCTTTGACTGTGAAGCAGTAAAAAGGACTCTATTCAAAATTCTGTGGCAACTTGCCTTTAGGATTAGACCAGATCTGATAGGTTTCTCCCAGAAAGGTGCAAGTGTCATAAACTTATCAGCAAGTAAAAAGAGGAACTGGAATGAAAAGACTTAGGCACAATACACACAAAGAGTAACCTGACTTATTGTCCCCTCCAGTGAGAAAAAAGGTCTTGAAACTTGAACTAAATATCTTTAAATTAAATCTGCACATTTTGTGTAATTCTCAAGGAACAAGTATGCTGGGACACAGCTGCTCTGCAGTTGTAAGTGACCACAGATAGAAACTCTGTTAGTTTACCCACTGCAGAATTTTGTTCTGTAAACAGATCTCTTCCATTGTTAATCTATTAAATATCTACCACTCTGGGCTGAAACCTCTATGTAGTCAGACAGAGTATCTTAACTCGGTGGAGTTGCTCTTTAAGGAAAGGGTGAGAACTTCCTCTCTTCAGAAACAAATTCTGTGTTACTTTTTTGAAATCTTGGCCCCCATTTTCATCACAGTAAAGGGGAAAAAAAAGGAAAAAAAAAAAGATTAAATTATCTAAATAATGACGGATCTACTACCACTGCTTTAAAATCTACATCCCAGTGAACTAGTTGGAGAACCTTCACACATCCTTTTCCTCACATAGCAGTGCCAAGAGATTTTGTCCTTAAAAGACTGAAAAGACAATCCTATCAAGCTTCAATCTATAATTAATTCTTTTACTTTTCTACTCCCAAACAATATTAAGATAAACAGCCTGATTTGTTACCAAGCATTGTTCATCATATGCTCTCCTTGAGCATGCTACAGCTTTCACAATTCTGTTTGAACTGCATAATGTACTGTATGTGGGGCAGTGAATTACATTCCTTTCTAAGAGACCACACTGAATTACTATTTCTTTCTCAGGACTCAGAGGTGAATAATTGCACCTGTCCTCCTTAAGTAGACAAAAGACATTAAGTAGCAGCCAAATGGAAAGAAAGATTTAAGAAGAAAATCACATTATAGTTTGATAGGAAAACAACTCAGTCCGACCTTTCATCCAGCTGTATACAATAGGAGGATTTCTACTAGCGCAGCTTCTGAAGAAAGGGAAGTTTTCAATCAAAGAAAGACTACCCTAATAACAAAGCAAAAATTGAGGTGCTTTCTAGAATCGTAGAATCATAGAATCATAGAA
>NW_010145171.1:0-20319 GCF_000699245.1 Pterocles gutturalis
AAAAAAAAAAAAAAAAAAAGACTCAAACCTCCTGAACTGGAAACAACATGGGCCCCCAGGAATCCTGTCCTGAGAAGCTTTATTGGTTCTAGCTCTCATGAGGTCCTTACAATTTCCCACTGTACGTATGAATGCAAATAGGTCCAGAGGGTGCATTAACAAAGGACATCATACCAGCCCGAGCGATGCCATCGCCTTACACAGCGCGGATGACGTGTGCTGTTCCAACTGCCTTCCTTCGGAAGGCTGTTATTGTACGGAAACAAGAATTCTCAGCATGGGCTTCGCAAGCCAGTATCGAGGAGCTGTGTCTTTACTGCTCAGGACAAAGTACTCTTGGTAAAGCACAGCTGAAATGGGAGGAAGTTTCAATCAAAGCATGGGAAAGAAGAGCTTTGCTGTGCGAGAGGCTGGGATGCATTGAAACAAAAAGGCAGCGGGAATAACGAACAACTAAACCAGCAGAAACAAGAGGATGAATTCAGCTCCCGCAGACAGTGTTTCACCAGTGAGATAAGGCAAAACCATTGGGTTTTATTTTAACTTGTTTGGTCCCTGACCAGAGCGCTATAAATCTAAAGCCCTGAGCAACATGAAATAAGTTGGTGTTTCCTAGTTTATTCAGTCTCTCACTAAAAAAATGAAAACACCAGGAGAGAGCCAGGCACTCGAGCAGAGCTCCTCATGATAACACATACAGTGTTCATCACAGAGGGTAAGTTGCCAAGGAAGGTTATCAAAACCAATGGATAAAGACAACTTTAAAGACACATCTGGACACTGTAATGACAAGAGCAGTTTGCAGCACACAGGGATAAAGTTTTAATGAAATATTCTTAACAAGAGAAACTTGCAATGCCTAGTCAGTAAAGAAAAGGCCACAATTCCTTATCTTTGAAAGTAATACACCACCAAAGCCAAAAGACCCCCAGGAAACACCAGGCTAAGGAAGCGCTGACAGAGAATTGGGCAGTGACCGCCTGCTGCTGTTGCAAGCACATGCCTTTGGCGTTAGGGAAATTAATTTTTCTTTTTTCCTCCTTTATTAGAGAGGTAATTTATTCACCCTGAGGGGTCTGTTTCCCTCAGACAAGGTGTTAGCATCAACTGAGTGGGCAGGAAGGAGACAGAGTAAGCGGCACCTAGACATTTTCATTCTGACACCAACTCACACATTCTTTCATTATGTGGAAAGAGAGATCTTATCAGAAATGCAAGATGAAGGAAACTATTGGACAACAACAACAACAAAACATCAACATGCAACAGCTCTTCCCAACCCCAAGCACCGTCCAGAAGCCCCGAACCACTTCATCTGGCAGCCAGAAGAGAAGCTATCCCCAGAGTGCTCATGGAAATAAGAAAACAGCTGGTTTTGTCCAAATGCAAGATGAGGTGCATCCTGAATCTCAGTACATAATGTATTCAGAGTGCTCAGGGGTTATGGGCCAGCTCATCCACGGAGCTGGCTGTCTGACCCGGGCAAGAACCGCAGCTTCCACCAGCAAAGGCTGGACCAAAGCCACTGCTCAGAGCACAGATGCTGTGATGCAGGTCTGAATTACACAGGTGCTTGGTGGGGAGGGGAGGGCAAGGTGGGGGGAAGCCCCACAGCCTGTTCAGCCCCTTTGGGGGGTGCATAAAGAGTTGCAGCTTTTCCCAGGGGGTCTTTCTACTGCTTATGGGGCGCCTCTGTCAAATTTTGCAGAACAAAACCGTTTCTCCCAGATCTTCCCACAAGTACCCCCATGCTAATGTTTTGGCCATGGTGCAGATGGCCTCAAATCCATCAGACAGCTTGAGCCTCCTCCTGCCTTTTTTTTTTTTTTTTTCCCTCCAAATAAGCACTTGGGAAATCATTGATGCTGGCTGAATACCATTATAAATCATGTATTACCATTTTTCACAGAGAACCACCATATATCAAACCTCTCTTTCAGAGGCAAAGAGCAGAGCAGCACTCCAAACCACACAAAGAGACCATAGATCCCAATATACCTATGAACTGCAGAAGAATATTTACATTCACCAGGAACATTTTTCACTTGGGGCAGTGAGAAATCCATATGCCCTTTCTGTGGGTGTCCTGGGGAACAGGACATGCGAGTACAGCAGCTGGACTATTCTTCAGGGGAAATTCTAGAGGGTATTTCTCATTAAAGAGACATTCCTGTAAATAAATGAGACTACTGTATATCATCTCCCACCCAAGGCAGACACTTTAACGCGAGCCTCAAAGGCAGGGCTGCTCAGGCTCAGAATGTGAGTTAAGTTCTGGGAAGGGATCTGGAAAATGCCACCGCTGACAGCGGCGGGGAGTGAGGGGAGGTGGAGGAAGCTGATTTTAAATCACAGAAACAGCAGACTACACATAGGCTACTTCATGCTGTGGCACAAGAAAGTGAGGGGCACTGGTGTTCAGTCTTCATCATTGTTAAATACTGGTTTACCTCTCAAATGTGGGGCTGCCCTGAGCAGAGCTCAGCTCAACTTCTACCATCGGCTGCACAGACAAAAGTTTGGAACTGCTTACAGGGCTCAGAGTCCTACTTATTGCACATTTATCCAAGACAACACTTTTTTACCTCCACTTCAGGGCACCATTCCCCTTCTACAGACAGGTCTTCTAGCTGGAAGGTGACCTCAGTAGGCTCAGCTGGAGTTAGCTGGTCTTAAAAGGAGAACATTATCTTATTAAAATCACCAGAAGTTTATCCCTGTGTCTTTCAATAATCAGTCCAGAAGACACTTTAGCCCCTAATGCTACCCTTCTTAATCCTGTTGAGCCGCATTCTTCCTTTGCAATTGAAATACTTCTTCCACGCAGGAGTAGCAGAGCCAGAGATGAATCCCCCCCACCTCCAGCCACCTAAATAACCAGCATTTAGTGTGAAATAGCAGTCTGTGCTCCTGCTCCAGCCAGGCACCGCAGAGAGAAATCTTACATACATGGCTTCAGAAAGGAATGAATCCCGCTATGGGAACACTTCTTTCTTGCCCTTGCTTACAGAAGATGGAAGCAGCTTATTGTTGCAGCACTGTGACACATAGTAAAACACCCAAAAAACTATTTCCACATCTACTAAAGTTCAGCACACACTTAGTTGCTTTGTTAATCTGAAGCCCTAAAAACAAAAATATAAATCACTTCACCAGGACAACCCCCCAAAGGCCAAGTGACTCCATTTTATTCCAGAACAGTTTGTACAAATCTAATTAGATAATTTACAAGTTTTGCAGCTAACTCAGGGCTTTGCTATAACACAGATTTAGACCAGTTGCAAGAAACTTACAGAAGTTATTGAATAAAGAGAACATAATCACAGTATCAGGGAACAAATGTCTTCTTTGACTTACAAACCAGATGCTGACAAACTCCCACAAGGTGACCAGTAGAATCAGTTTGACCTCAAAGTTGAGGTTTTCCTTGCAGATGTAAGTTAATTTAAAAAGTCATCAAAAGAAAGGCTGAGAACAGACACCCACAAACATTAGTGGCAGTATAAAAGCCACATACTGCCAAGTGAAAATATGATATACGAGTGGTACAAAAGCAGTGCAGACAAAAAGAGAAAGCCTGGAGAACCCTGATACTACATTTCAAGCTGAGACTGCTCCACGCACGTCAGGAGGTCTGCACAGAGAAAGATGATCATTTTAAAGAAAGCACTCCAGTTTCCCAATACTTCCTCTAGCAACTCTGTAGACAGAGTTACTCAACCCTTTGCATTATTTCATTCACACACAGGAGCCTAAAAAATACTGTTCTAATAAGAATAAGCTTTCTGTTTGCAGCTGGGGCAGGAAGAGAAGAAACTTCGCTTTTAGATGCTCTAGTTTCCCAAAGATTTAATAGTTCCCATTTGCAACCCGATGGCTGCTTAGGTTAAAAAAGAATAAACAAAAAAAAAAAAAAAAAGAAATTGAGTAGTATCAAGTAGTATCAGAGGTTTCAGATTGGGAATTTAAGTACATGGTTACTGTTGGTGTTCCCTTTCCTAAGAGGAGATTTGCAACGCTGAACTCTGGCATGTCTCCAAAATGTTTGCTTCTCTAAGAACCTGGCATTACTAGAACAGCCTGCGATGTGCCCCCACAGCAGTTAAGGCATTCCTCCAGAGCAGGAAGCTAGGCTCAGCCTAGCTACTGCCTGGCCAACCGAGGTCCAAAGAAAAGACATGAAGTCATGCCCTACAAACCCTGTTCTAGGTAAGCTGTTGAGCTTTCCCTCTCTGCTCAGCTCCAGACTGTCTCAGCTACGCTGCCTTCAGCATCTGAACCCACAACCTTTTCTCCACCACTTTCTATTTATATTGTCATAGTTATGTCGGCCCTCTAAAATTAAACATCCACTATTTATTCTATGCAGTACCTACAGCAGAGTTATTACAAGTAGCAGAGAAAAAAAAGAAATATGCCCAAGACAACCCATGTAGAAAGCTTGGGTATGGCCTTCTGTTTATTTACTCTCACTAGGAACCAACTAGAAAGCAAAGTAAATTCTGAACGCCTAACACAGGAGTAAATTTAGGTAATGCACTGCCATCAAGTATTTTAAGGGTTTGGGTTTTTCTTTAAGTTTAAAACAACATCAGGCATGGAGTAGCATTAAAGTATTCCCAAAATTACAATATGAGATAAAGTCTAACTAAAACACGTTAGGAATAACCACTAAGGTTTTGTTTAATGCTCAACACTACAGCTTCTTGCACAGTTGCCTGCAGGCACTCCCTACCAACACCAGTCCATAACCTCAAATATTAAGGTATCAAAACTCATTCAGACTCAGTACTTCCCCCAGTCTGGATCGCATTTTTGGGCTCCAGATGTCAGCACTGTTCCCTTTCCAAGGCACTCGTCCCCACCACATGCCATCAGCCCCATCAGACTGGAAACTCCCTTCCCTCAAGTGGGCATCCACACTGCTCTGCAGGACAAATCTGGACATTTGCTTCTGCTTAATACTACGTGTAAGTCAACATTTCTTTTGTATTTCCATCAACCTAGAGTTGATTTTGTTCCTTTTATAGTCATAATTGGTGTTTTTTTAGATAAAATCTTGTTTATTAGGATTCCTAGGGATGGGTTTACGGTAAATACATATTCTTGTAGATACTCAGCTGTTATGGTGATACTACATTGGAGTAGCTCCAGCCTGCTCATGGTTTAACTACCCTTCTGCAATTAGAAACAAGGTTTTAATGAATGAAAAGGAAGAAGAGACTATGTCCCTTCTTTTTAAAGGCATTAAGAATGGGCAAGCATTAAAAATAATGACACAACACAACAATTTCTGGCAGAAATAGTTCTCTTACAAGGGTAGTGGATGCATATCTGACATCAAGCAAATCCTATCCTCAAAGCTGCTAAATAACTGCACTTTCCCCCACTTGTAAGTGTGTGATTGCCAGCTTTTATCGATCTTACAGCACTCACCCAGCTGAACTGAAGCATAAGCACACGACTGCTACAGAACAATAACCAGCATGGGTTGGGTACAATTACAGGGTGTTTCCTATGAGCACAGTTCACCTGAGGATACAGCAGTCAGCCCAGCCCTACCTTGTGCTTAAGCCTTTTGAGACAGACAAAGGAAAATCTCATTTTGGAAGAGCAGAGACTCTTCAGTCTTATTAACAGGTTATGTGGAGATAAACATGTACTGTAGATATCCCACATCCCAACATCACCCCCTAGTCCATCTTCAGCTGCTAAGATTTTAGAGTTGTGTACTCTCAGATGGTTTACAAATACCTGTCCTGAACTTTTTCCAGATCACTGGAAAAGACTAGACTTGTTCTCAATTGTTTTTCCTACCCTGCCACAATGCTCTACCTGCATTTCACATCGTTAGGCTATTTAGCACTAACAAAGCCATTCAGATGCCCTTCTGGCATGGGGAGAGAACAAGTTTTCTATCTGGCTTCAGTGATTATTAACTTGCCTTCCTGGGACGTCATATTATCTCCATCCCCCAGGAAACAGTGGGAATTTTAGGTACCTGATCTGCACTTGCAGAAAGAAGTATTGCAAATACCTTTTAGTCAATTGCAAAAAAATTAGTATGTAGCTACTAACTTAATACACAGCATAGATACAGCTTAGAAACAGTTCCCCTGCCCCACCCCTTGCACTGCCAGGAGCACTCCAAATAAATGGAAGTCCTGCTCCTGAACAGAGCTGGAGTAAGAGGCAAGGGTCAATAAATCTCAGTCAGGGATTTCATATAAGATAACAGGCATAAAACAACATGGTTTTGGCTGATAAGACCTTGCTATAAGGTCACACAACAGAAAAAGTGTGATAGATTCTAATCACAGTAGAGGAGATAGATTTATTTCTGTGGGTTCTTGTGAAATGTGGTCACAAACAAAGCGTATCGGCATGGCCAAGTTGCTAGAATGAGCATCCACAACAAAATAATTGAGATTTTTATATCAAAACTCCTGTTTTGAAGCAAATATAGCAAGAAGTTCACACTTCTGAGTGAAAAGCAGATGAATGAGAAAAAAAATATTTGTGTTGAGAGCTTTGGGTGCAATATTGCAACAGAAATAAAAATATTTCAGTTTTATATTACAAACACCCTAATTCTGGGGATGAAAAGGGGAAAGAAGCTAATTTTCAAAGAACACCACATCTGATGACTGAAGTCTCCATCGCAAGGAGTCATAAAGCTCCAACATGCACTTGGCCACAAGAGCCCAGCCATGCTCATTTCTATTTGTCAAATATAGTCTGGATTTAACTGTGATTCTCAAGTTTCTGCAAAGGTTTATACAAAACCTGAACCTCAAATGTAATGAAAGAAGGTTGAAAGAAGAGATCTGGCAACAACCTTTCAGGTTTTATTCAAGTAGTGCTTTAATTATGGAGGAAAGTGGACCTGGACATCTGTCAGCACTTTAATATAGTGTCTTCAAGTGTGACCACATTGTTTAACTCCTTCGAATCAAATTGAAATTTTTATTTTGTAATACCACTCAAAAGATTTAAACAGAATTGTTTTTTCTGGTCATAGATCTCAAGGAACAGATTAATCAGAAATAAAATCTAATCTAAAACAACTCAAGATCAATCCCCTCTTGAAATTTTGGCTTCTTCTAAACAGAGAAATTGAGATGTTCCTTTAACAGTTCTTCTCTCTTACCAAGTGCCTTTCTCTCCTCTACTGCTATAGACCTTTTCCCAGGTCTCACTATTTAGAAACTTGCTCTTTTAAGCACTTTGGAATTAATATCTTACAGATATTTGGTTTGGAACAGACGTAGTAAAACAGTTCTACTTGAGCTGGAGTCACTGGCTTAATGCTGCATATGCTAAACTGCCTTGCACAAGACAAGTCCTTAAATTATGCAGAGCAACCCAATCACTATGGACATTATGAGAAAACTTTCCAAAGCCTTCACTATCTGAACACAGAAGAAAATTATGCATGCATGGAAGATTGGGAGGGGTGGAAGTAGCTATTACCATTCTTTTCCACAATACTCAAACTCAAAAATCATTAGTAACTGGAATGTGGAAAGTAAGCAGCTACAACCAAATTCATTGCTTAGAGCAGTGTTTGGGTAAGCAGCAGAACTCTTCCTCTCATCTAGATATTTCTTATTGCAGTGGTGGCACCTTGAGTCACCTCAGCAGTGTCTGCTGTAGGTGTCTCGACTGAGACCTGAGTGGTTCCATAATAAATCTTTATCTAGGCTTTCTTCTCCTGAATTATATCTCTTCCTGAAGACAATTCCATGCAACTTTGGTGCCCTCCCTCTAAAGTATCCTCCTATTCTTCATCTTTCCTGGCTTTATTACCAGCATGTCTTCAGTCCTATACACGTCATTCCCATCTTCCATTGAACTGGTCAGCTGCCCTATGGCTGAGGAGAGCTGTCCCTTCGTTATTTTATTCTGAATTTTTTCATTTCTATAAAAATAAAACCTTGTTCTTCTCTGATCCATTCTCCTCCTCCCTTGGGGGAAAAAGAAAACTTGAAGATTAATCCCCGGTAGAACTAATTTTCTTCACCCTTAGCACTTCTATAATTGATTGCAGTTCTCACTCCATTGCACTAATGAGGGGGCCAAGAGCAGATAGGCTAGAAAAGCCTCAGGTTTTCTGATAACACACTTTATTAGCAGGACTGTGCAAATGAGGAATGGAGTCCCTCTTGCTCATTTAATAAAGTCCAGGGCATTCAAATGAGTCTCTTTGTCCCTCCAGCTCCTGCAGGTTTTGGATATGCCATCTTTGCAAGGTTGGAGAGCACAGAGGCACTGCTGAGCATCCCTGAGCGATGCAATGACTCATCCTCTCTCTGCTGCTAGAAAAATGGCCATGAACTTCCAGGCACAGCCCAGACCATAGCCTGGATGCAGAAGGAAGAGCAATGCCACAGAGCACTTTCCTTGCTTGGCAGAGCTGAGCTCCTTCACACCCCACAGCTGTCCTGCTGCCTGGGCCCCTGCTTTGCTCCCACCACACAGGAGCTGTGATAATGGAAAAATGGAGGGGGGAAGAGCCTGCTTTCACCACCTGGCAGGCTCAAATGATACTGTTTCCATGGTTATTTCTCATCATAGTTTCTGTATGAAATATGTTGTGTTTTCTCATTGACACCTCAGAGGGACACTCCAACCAGTAATACTACCTCCAAAATTCAATTATCCAAGTCAGTAACACAAAGCCTCACCTGTTTCTGAACTGTAAAACAAATCTATGCTTGATTAGATCAACAAATCCAAGGGATGCTGCAGCTCCTCATTCATTTAAGATTCAGCACACTATTATAAACCAAAGCTGGAGAGACATCCATGGTATTGCACTGTTGGTGCCATCAGGACTGAACTAGGCCTCCAAATGAGAGAAGCTGCTGTCATGAAGCTCAAAACAACTAGACCCACCATTTCATTGTCACCCTGTGCTAATTTTTCCAAACTCAGTGTTTTGTTCAGTAAAAATGCTTAAACATAGGCAACCACTGCATGAAGACCCTGTTCGGCTTTCAGAGAACCAGCCTAGGACATGGGTGATCTCAAGGGAGTAAGAGTGTAGGTCCTTTGTGTTTAACAGGGAGATGCAACTGCCCCAAGGGTTTCTCTATCCCAAACTCCAGACAATAACCACTGGTCACATCTTTCAACTAGAGCACACAACCACAGGGCTGCTGCTTTGAAGAGCAAGAGAGCACACCATCAGAGAACCCCCAGCAGATTCTTCTCAATTATGAGATCAGAGCAATTGAGTAGGAAGTTTTCATTTTTATACTGTCATTTCTAACCATGACCAGATTTCTTGTCATATGTTTCCCTTTAAGGAGATCACATTTGTAACCTGGTCAGGTTAGTGCTTTGCTGGAGTAATGCAGACTGACCTCCAAGTGCCATTCTGAGGGATGTGCAAACTTGTGTGATTGATGACACTTCAGTACAGCTTGTTGTCTGAAGAATCCTATCTGGTGCATGTGTTTCAAATATACAACATGTAATGGTTGTACATGACCACTACCCTTTGTAGAACCTTTGTTCCTTAATTAACTTTACAGACTATCACTGAGTGGTCTTTACAACACTAGTGTCAGGGAAGAAAGTGAACCTTAAAGAAATACCTCCCTGGAAAAGTAAAAAGATTTCTTCCAAGCAAAAAGAAAAATAAGAACACAAGCTGGGATTAAAAGCTCTGATACTCCTGCCCTCTAATGGATGATATGCATCTGCATATGATTTATTGGAAACATCTCAAAATCTTACAGAACTTCATGTTACTTTGAGATGCATGCATTTCATTACTCATCATGTGCGCCTCAGTCTATGACAAATAATTTTAGCTTCCACAGCACGAAGTCTATAAATATATAATATGAGTTGTTATAACCAGAAAAAGACACCATTTTCTACATGTTTGCTTCCTTCTTGGAAAAAAGAAAAAAAAAAAGTCATCCCCATACTCAGCACTATCCCCAGCCTGGTCTCCACTGTAGCCATCAAACCTGCAAACTGACTTTGACACTACATTGTACTGATCAGTACTTTATTTTTAATGCACCAATAGGTTGCACTTGAAACATTTTTTCAAGCAGTTCAAGAGATTACTGATAATGGAGATGTTAATCACAGACAGCATTTTATACTGATTGATGAAATAACAAGATCATTTTGTGTTCTTCACTTAAGTATCTGAAAAGCTCCAAAAGCATATCTTGCATCATGAGATGCACTTGGAATCACTACCTTAACTGTACAAATCACCAGGAAAATGTTAATGCATATGCATTCTGAGGAAGAAAAAAATGGACTCAAATGCTCGCTCTGCTCTAAATAATTAAGTGTAACCAGCAGAACTGAGAGACTGGCAGTGCAGACCTTTCTCAGTGTTGTTAGTGCAGATTTCCCAGCTCTCCTGGTTCTTCAGCTGCTTTCAGCAGCTTCACATTCACATTCCATTAATGGGGGACAGTTAATGCTGTCAACTGTGCTGCTTTGAAAATCGCTGCAAACAGAAAAACAACTTCCAACTGAATGCCTTTCCCCATGCGAATAGAATAACTTTTCCAAGTGACAGAAATTCTGCAGTGAGTAGTGGCAAGCCTTGCTTTGCAGAAACCTTCGGCAAACCAAACCAGCACAGCAAAGCCAAAGCCTGATGTTACTCGTATCTTTGCAGAAATCACTCGAGCTGAATATGAGAATAAAATAAGGTGGAGTTTGATTAGATATGCCCACATTTTCTTTTTACGTGGACAAATCCTGCTTAAATTTATATCAGCACAACCCAGCAACTGCAACAACAGAAGTGTACGATTCTACAGGCATATGTACTGAGATTTATGGTACCCATAACTGAACACGCTTATCACCAGAGGCACAAAAATACCGCATGCATAAGATCTACAGTATATGTAACATTACATCCGAATTTGTTTTCTGAGCAGACCCATATTCTCTACGGGATAATCTAGTCCTGCAATTTCGTTCTTTTAAAAACATATGCAAGGCACATTTAAGAGGGATTAAACTCCCTCTGCATTAATAAGGATCACATCACTTATCAACCAGAATATAACATGCACACACACTACAAAAATTTTACCATCATATTACTTGCACCACATCTAATGACTCCACCTAAAAACCATTGCTAGAAGCTACAAAAAAAAGGTCATAGTACTCACAGGCCAGGAATTACCCCAGGTTCATGGCTATTCTGCTGCAGCAATGTCAGAATTGTTGACTACTGTGCACCACGCTCTCCTGGGATGAATCCTGTCCAGGAGAAGCAAGCCCTTGTCACCAGTCCTGTTGGCTTTACTTCATTATTCTGAAAAAACAGGTTCTCTGGCAGCAAGCAAACCTTATCTGCATGGACTGTTAAGGGTAAAGAACCATTCCCTTCTTGCAACATAGCTGGATATCTGTCCAGAAGTGTAAACCAACTTCAGGGACCCAGTAAGAGCTTGTAGGAGGACCCAGAGTCTCCCGGACCTTGCTAGAGTGACAGCAGATTTTCCTCTTCCCCAGTGGCTGGCTGTTCTGCCTCTGCTTCTATTGCAAAACTCTGGAAAGGAAAGGACTCGACCAGACCCCAGCGTCAGACCCCTCAGTGCAGTCAAGGTGAGTTCCACAACTTATTTTCAACTGAAGAACTCCAATTCTTCAGCCTCAATAGCACAAAGAGGGACAGATATTTTTAGTTTAAGAAGTGAGGTCTTTAAATCTTGTGCTTAAATACAGAAGGACCAGAACAAATACACCAACACATTACAGTATATAAACACTGAATTCCTAGATTGTATCCTGTTAAGCACAGCCCCGGGGAGAGTGACATAAATTGTGTTTATCAAATTAACATGGCACCAGTCAAAGCAGCCATTACAATTCCATTGCCGTTTGTCAATCCTAAGGCAGCATGGTAGATGTAAATGTTGCACCAACAAATCTGAGGCAGCAAGAACCTCAGCCTGGCTGGAAAGACTATAATTTTTTTTTCTCTGTCTGAAAAAGCATTATTCTGGATATCTGCCCTGCCTACAAGACCAGCTTTTAATTGATCTAAAACCAATGTTTGAAAGATAAAGGGGAGAAGGTGTATGGGAAAATCACAACGGGAGGCACGTGTCTCACAGATTATCCAAGGCCCGTCTAAGAAGGCAAGGAGACTACCAGAATGAGTGTCCTGAGTGATTTTGCCCCGAAGTCTCCCAGTAAATACAGGTGAAAAGGAAAGCAGCAGCATTTAGAGTCGGGGTTATGCATTGCACATTGTGCTTCCTGCTTCCACACAACCTTAGCTGATGCCTCAAGGAGAGAGGACACAGGATTCTGGAAAGGAGATGGGCTTAAAGAGCCCTTTGGGAGGCTTCCAGCCAACTTAGTTATGACCCTCATGCAAGTCTCAGGGGGGAAGCCACAAACTAAATGGAGGGGGAATGAACTGACAGCAATTTTATACTCAAGGCTGCTTCTAAAAAATGCCCACAAAAATAAAAGAAGTGGTAATGAAAGAACTAAGTTTAGGTCAATGTGCCCTTGTTGCAAGTAATTCGTGCTCCAGCCTGTTCTGTAATATTGTTTAAATTCCCAGACGTGACTGTAACCAGAAACAGCCATGAACCATCCTCCCTGAAGTCATGACAGATCTCCTGATGTTCCAGAGATATCGGCTGGGACCAAAGATGGGAAAATAGAATTAATACCAAAACTCACCCCCCCCCCCCAGATCATCTGTTTTTCTACAAGTATGTTAAGTACACAAAATAGGAAGCTCTTCAAGAAAAAGAATCCTTGTCTGTCTATGCTGAATGCAAAAACACAAAAGTTTTTGCTGAAATGAGACATACTGTCACTCACCCAGAACTTAACTTGATTTAAATTATACTCATAAAAGTAGTGTGTCTGTTTAGTTCCAAGAATCATAATCATGTTTCAGTTTTGGGATGTTTTTCTTCCATGGACCAACACACCTTCTTGCATCTTGGGAATTAAATATAGAATTACTGAGATGTTGGGAAATACATTTTTTAAATATTTCTCAGAATGCCTCAGTAACAATACAGGAGCTGAAATGTCAACAATTTACAACAGCTCAGAAATTAACCTTTGGCAACTGGTCAGTAGAATCCACAACAGAGAAATGACACAGGAGAAGTGCTATTAATTACTAAAAAAGCGAGCAGAGCTCAGCCTTGACCAAGACTACCTGCTCCTCTCTGAGGGAAATAGTTGAAGAGAAATGACTTCGAGGCAAAACAAAGAAGCAGCACATCCACTGTAACTGAAAGAGTCAGAACTGACAACTCCCTGCTTTTCTCAGTCCTCAGCTCTTTTCAAGAAGATGGTGCCTTGACAGAATGCAGTCATTTCTGGCACCAGCTATGAATGAACCAGCTCGTTATCAGCAATTCTACAACTTCCTGTGCTTAGGAACAAAGTGTCCCAAAAAAGAATTGCTGCGCTAGTTCTCTCTCCTCAAAACTTCCATCCAGGCTTATCCCGCAGAGCTAAAATAGATGCTAGAAGTTTTTTTTTTTTTTAAACAAACAATCTAGGTAGCAGTAAGGGTAAGAAGAACAACAGCAGAGGTGAAAACAGCCCCAGTCCAAGTACCGGTACGGGGAGCAACCTCATCATCTGCCACGTGCACCATCAGCAGAGCCAGAGGGACCCAATGTCAGACCAGTCCCACAGCAACCAGACTCTGAGGGTTCAATGCAAGGTAGAAAATAAAGGTAACAGCAGGTACCACACCATTTCTTAGCTTGGGCACCATTATTTCCTGGGAATCACTACATTAACCACATATAAACCAAATCATTCAAGAGGAACCTCAGCCTAGTCTTGGTAGCAGGTCATGGAGAGCACAGGAGATGGACACTGCTCAGTGCTCCAGCATGTCTCTGTAAGCATGACCCAGTTTACACTGCTCAGGTTTTATTGTAAGCAAGACAGAAATATCCAGCTACTCAGTGACACCAGAGAAAGCCTTCATACACAAAATGCCTGCTCTGCTAGGAACTACAACAGACTTCCCACCCAAGGTAGATGTTTCTCTCTTGAAAGCAATGAGTCCACCTCACTCATCTACATCCCGAAACAGCATCATCTTTGTCTTTTGTATACATCTCCCATGAAGTTCACATAAGGAGGATTCTCTGAAGTACAGCTATGGTTAATAAGCTTCTTTTTATGGTCCTCACTATCGGTTCAAGATATAAGATATCCATCTTAGTATCAAGAGCAGAGCAAAGAACAAGAAGAAGAGAGATCTGTCAGGATATCACGCTGCAGGAGTCCCACATTAAAGCACACTATTTAAAGTCAGACCTGGCTGGTAGAGACCAACTGATCTCAAAATGCTCCCAGCTAATCACTTTTACAAAGACTATTTTACAGCTAGAGGGACTGATGAACAGACAGCTGAAGTGCAATGCAGCAGACCTACAGGCAAGCGAGACAGTTTTGGGCCCCAGAGCAATCCTCTGCACATGGAGAAAGTTGTCCCTTGTTCCAGCACACTATTGTAGTGAGACAGAGCTGACCTCAAAGGAGCAAACCAACCATTTTTGTCTAAACCCAGGAATCCTTTAAAAATCCAAATCCACATTTTCTTCATAAAAAAAATCCCTCTATCAGGTTCAGCAACAGCACATATAGAGAACTCAGAGAGGTCAGCCCAGAAACAGAAGGAAAGGAGCAGAAATTACATTTGCAGAGCAGGAAGCAGATGCTTCTGGCACTGGTTCTGCTCAGGCACCAGAGCGCCTCGAGGAGGATTACACAAGAAATAAACTTTCAGTTTAAAGTATGTAAACCGATAAAACAGCCTTGCTTTGATGCTTGCTCTGCAAGAAGCATTTCAGTTGAATCAATAACACAGCGTTGTTCTTTCACTGCAGTGGCACTGCAGCGTCTGCAGAAATATTTTCACATTTCAGCTGTAGTGTTTATTCCATAAAGTGCAAAGTTTGTGGTGCTTATATTCTGGAGATGTAATCTGTGACAGTACATGGCTGCAACCACTCAGACTTGGTTATGGGATGGATGATATAGGATTTAGCCTTCTGTAATGAACAGCAGGCCAGATTTACGTGCATATTGTATTTCTCCAGCAAGAATGCCTGACTCTTTACAGAAACCAGAGAGATCCAGGTGGAGAATTATTCAGGATATGACAGCCACCTATTGTAGATTAGATCAGAAAGGGAAGCAGCAGCTGAGCTTAATATATGGGGAAAGACAGGTTTAGTTTATGGCCTTTTCAGAGCATCTGAGAAAACAACCATCTATTTTAAACAATCCTAGTGCATCACTGGTAGCTGTGCCATGCCAAAGTTTTTATCTTCAGCAAAACAAAACCAACAGGGAGCATAGAGCTGTGGGTATCAAAACAGGGAGGATAGGCAAGCAGAGGACATGCTGAATTTTTGAGTGTTCTGGGTTTTGAGCAGACCTGGATTCTGTTGAAGGTCAGCTCCCATTTGGCACTTTTTTCCCAAATGCAAATCCTTTGCTGTGTCCCAGGTACAATATATCAGAAGTTACCCCAGAGGCAGGTCAAACAAAAATCAATAGAGGCTTTTTACAACAGAGGTTTTAATTAAAAAAAATAAATGTCAGTTTTATTTAAGGGGAAAGGGATTTCAAAACCTCTATCACAGTCAGTACTTGGATTTATCCGTTCTTGTTGCTGATTGCCAGTGTATAGCCAGACAGAAAATACCTCACTTGCTTTTCCTGGGAGCCTTCTGTGTTTTTCCTGTTCTGCCTCGCTGCTCTGTCACTCTTCTGTCCTCACGCTCCTTTCGCTGGAGGCTGCGAGACCCCTTTCTCAATTGGCACCGAGGTGATGGTATCCTATACATGTGAACCAGCCCCGCTGCATCCACAGCTCCGGTGTGGCAGCACAGCCAGCCCTCCTGCCATCCCCTCAGTGATCTCAGGCCTGAGGACTGCTCGTCCAGCCAGATCCCTATGAAACACTGTCACATTTTCCATAGCACCATAGCAAAGGCTTTTATTTTTTAAAGCCTTAAGAGGCACAAATATTTGGATGGCTCCTAAAACTAAATCAGGCTACTGGGTAAGAGGAAGCTAACATCTTCATGTGCCCTGAGCCTCCCTCATTAACCCTTTAATTCTCCATATTTGAAATATTTTTGCAACATCTTCAGTGCCAATGGAGCCAGTGTGATTCATCAAGCAGCAGCAGACGTCAGCTGAGAAGAAACCTGCTCCAAGCACTAAGGGCAGTAGCAGTACCAGCAGAGTTCTCCTTGTGTCAAAACAAAGCCATGACAGAGTGCACAGCATTCCCATCTTGACTTTTGTAGAGATTCTCCACACTAGATATGTTTAAAAAAGTCATTTGAAAGAAAAAGATTGAAGCATGCCACTGGGACATTGTGTAGTACTCCATTTGGGGAGCAGAAAGAAGTTTTAGCTACATCACATTTCAATTGTTTCCTTTTAAAGTTGCCTGTAACTTTCAGGTAGGGGGAAAAAAAAATTTCGGAAGTGCTGATTTCTGTGCTAATATGCAGAGCCAAAGTTCAGCTTTTTTTTCTCTACTCCTTACTCCATTCTCAACAGTGCTCCAGACAAATTGAGTGACACAACGGTGCAGGAATGAGACTGGGAAGAGAGGCTGACAATAGTATAGGCAATAAATTTTCCAGTCTCTCTCAGTTCTAGAATTCTCTGAAAGCTTTCCTTCTTTTGACAACGCATCCCAGTTCCCTGCTTCTTTCATTGCCTTCATTTCCAAGCACCTTGGTTTTAATTTTAATCTGAGCATCCAATAGAGAAAGGAGCATTGCCCTTGAAATTGCCCATGGCAGTGGGGTTGGAACTCGATGATCTTTAAGGTCCTTTCCAATTCTATTTTTAATTTCTTTTGTTTGATCAGGCTTTTTGTTATTCTCTTTTGTCTTCTTCCCCGAGCTCTATTCTCCTCCTCCTTTCTGCAACTTGTTTCCCCATTATTTATCTCTGTTTTCATTATTTGATTTATTCTCCCTCTCCGTAGTTTCAATCTTTACATTCTGTAAGCCAACAGCAAACTCTGCTTTCACCAACCAATCCCTTACTGCTGCTGACACACGCTTCAAGAACACGTGCTCCCTTCACTTCTTTGTGTTGGTAGGAAAGAACTACTGTGAATGCTGACTCTATTTATTTACACTACAGCATGACCTTTTTGATCCCAGATGAATTGTTCAGGATGGCTTTTAAGGGCAAGAGGTAGCACCTTCTCCCTGTTCCATTTTAACCGCTTTGCCTTGCATCTCTCTTTGCTCCAGCTTATGGAAACAAGCCACAGCTTCTGTCAGAAGAAGGGGCACAGCTCAGCAGTCTGATGCTGCAGTAACTGCAGAGTCACAGGCTCCCTCTGAAGAGATTTGCCAATTTTTGTTACGCAGGAATTGGGTAAGTGAACACATATGACCTCAGGAAGCCATCAGAAAGTACATGGTCAAACTGGAACAGGGTCGTTGAATCCTGAGAGGGACTTTTTTCCTCCCTCTCAGTGAAGCAAGGGTCAGCTCCCTTGGGGTGGGATGTAACTCAAGTACTGCCAAGACATCCATGGGAATTGCATCAGTTGGGCGGGTATACAGTACTTGTAACAGATTATGACAAAACAACTTGGGAACAAGCTCCGAACATCAATTCTGCATTGCCCTTTTGGGTTTAAATCATTCAGTTGCTGCTTCATTTTTGTGTATTTTTTCCAGTGGTTTGTCAGTGTATTTGTTGCTGCTGTCAAATAATGTTCCTTTGGAGGTCAGCTAGATAGCCCATTTTCTGATGTTACTCATATTTCAGTTTGCCTCTCCAGTTAGAGATGAGTCCACTACGCTGAATGCTGTACTCAAACCAGCAGAAAGTCTGCCCCAGCTGTAAAGGGTTTGCAGCCTGCACAGAGGTTATACAGGGAACACAAGGTGGTTATGTCCCACGCATACACAAAATAGCCTTCCCTCTTTTGATGCACTGCCTTCCTACAAGACCTGCCAGCTCCTCTCCAAGGATCCACAACAGGTAGCTTCCCAAAAAACAGATCACTGTAGTAAATATATGGGGTCCCACATCAATTGCACTAGTTCCTTACAGTTCATCCTTGTGTTGCGTTGCAGGTTAGCTCCAGAAATCACGTTTAACATGAGAAATAGGGAACCTAGACCACCAGACACCCTCAAATACTCACACCCCCTCCTGCACCAGTAATGCTACAAGCAGCTGTTTGCAATGCAATGTCTCCAAGGAAGGGGATTCTGAGCTGTACTTCTCTTACACAATAGTTACAGGTACTTAAAAAACAGGTCAATTTATACTAGAACATACCATAAATTAAAAATCACTTCCTCTATAGCTCTGACAAGATTATCATGCACTCACTCCTGCATGCACAATGTGAATGCAGTGATCTTGTAGGAGGGAGGAAGAGTCAATGCACTTGGCAGTTCAACTCATCACACAGCCGATGGGCAGGAGAAATAAGTGGCATCCTGCCTCGTACAGCTGCCTCCTGACATTTGCAGGCGTTTCCCCTGCTATTGCTACTTTGCTGCAAGTAGCAGAAGAAATACATTACCCTTTGATGAAAGGGTTCTTCAGCAACCTGCTCCTATTTTGATTGGCACAGATCTCCAGAGGATGCTGGGAATTTGGAAGCTCGAGAGAATTTGCTTCTTACACATTGTTGGCACAGCCAGTACAGCCTTCCAAGCCCCGTAACAACTTCTCCTTCCCACATAATCTGTTTTCCCAAATGTTTAGCCATCTCAAGGCCCTACTTGGATCTCTGCGAATGTTTATCGTGCTGTTACGTCACTCCTCCGGGGTGCTGCCCAAGTGCTTGCCTAATGTCTGACTCCTGAAAAAGCATAGCTGTTTATAAAAGCTTTAATGATGCACATAGTGATGAAACACATCAGATTCAGCACACTGTGTCCAAAGCTTTACTATTAAAAATAGCCTGGACTGCATCACAGCATTTGTTCTGATCTAGAGGGTTCGTGCGCTCTCTCTGCTGTCACTAGTAAATAATTGACTGTTTAATATAATGAGTGTCAGAATAATTTAATGTTTAATCTGCCTAGAGGTTTTGCTGTAGTTTTTAACACTTTGCTACCTTGGGCCAGCTTCTCCTTTATAACAGAGTACCCCTGTGAAGAGGTGAAGGGGAAGAGAATAGCAATTTCTGGTCATCTTTCTGGGTTTCCACACGTTCAGCACTGACTTGCTTCCACAATGATTTACAGCCACATAACAGCTTCAGTGATGCTCCAAACCAGCATCTCCATATTTTCTCCCACCCCCAAGGATCCCTCAGACAGACCCAGGTGGGGACAACCCACCAACTCTTGCTTCTCTCACCATAAGTCTTTTTCCTTTGGTCTCCCACACTTCAGGAATTTCTCATTGGCAGGTTTCCCTTCCTCAAGTTCTGCAGCAAAAGAGCCAATTTTTCTTTATAAAATATTTAGGTAGTTTTTCACAGCTCTCCTGAGGACTTTCCACTGGATAATAAAAAAAAAAAACAACACACAACAAAAAAAGAAACCCCCTTCTCCATTAATCTTCCCATGCTGAAAATACTCACTGCAGATCTTGTTCTCTTTGCTTTTACCCCATTTTAAGTTACCCTCCAAAAATATCTTTCATTATCTTCTTCTCTGAAAGACTTTCCCCTCTCCTGGCCCTCTCTAACCTTCCTGTATTTCTTAGGGGGCAGGGGGTCGAAGAAGGGAGTTGCTGTGATGCTTTCAGGAAACTCTGTGCTTTCCTACTTCTAGAGTTTTTACAATTGAATCAATCTCATAATCTAAAGCTGACGGGAATCCTGCTGCACAGTTCAGAATAATGTTATTGCTACCAGGTTACACCAGCAGCTACATGAAAGGGGTTGGTCCCAAACACCATTTTGAATTCAGGAGCTGTGTCAACTTACTTTAGGGTTTACAGAAAATGTAAAATAATCTAATCTAGCTTAGAGCTAAGAAATATCCTAGAAGGTGTTTCTGAAGAGGCCCGCAGTTATTTTCTCCCTGTGCCTCCCATCCTCTAAGAAGCCCTCACTAAACTGCTGATGTTCAGCTGCAATAGCCATTTCTTTTAAGATTTTTATATTTCACATGCTTTTCAATAACTTCCCACTTGTTACCTGTCTTCCCAGTCCCACCTGTCCTTCCAGAGAAATCAAGGGGAAAAAAAATCCACACAAACAAAAAAAAACCCCAGTTGATTTCACAAATGTTGTGCCAGAGTTCAGAGATACCAGGACTGTTAGACACATCAGATGGTCATAGAATCATAGAATCATAGAAT
>NW_010145172.1:0-359 GCF_000699245.1 Pterocles gutturalis
CTGCCCAGGCAGCAAGGGTGGGTCTGGGGGCCACAGAGATGCTCCTCCAGGAGGCACCGGGACTTTGGGCTCCTTTACTCCTTCTGCATGCTGGTACTCTGCTCAGAGCTCAAAAGAGAAGATTTGGAGAGATGGAAGCCCAGACTAATTATTTTCTGCTGGTTTCTTCATTTATCCAAGGAGACTGGTTCCATAGGTAAAGTAAGACAGTAGCTCAGAATAAAAATATGTTGAATGTCCAGAAGAAGTGGAATGAATAATACTATTTATTTGCAACTAGTATTATCACAGCTATATAAAAAACAAAAAAAAAAAAAAAGAAAAGAAGAAAAGAAAGTCCTGAGCTCCACTGGGACTTT
>NW_010145172.1:440-896 GCF_000699245.1 Pterocles gutturalis
TGAAATAGTATGTGTTCAAATGCTTTCTTCAGGGCATCCCTGAGCTCCTGGTTCCTCATGCTGTAGATGAGGGGGTTCACTGTGGGAGTCACCACCGAGTACACAACAGCAAACACCAGATCCATGGTCTGGGAGGACATGGACGGAGGTTTCAGGTAGGCAAAAAAAGAGGTGCTGACAAACAGGAAGACTATGGCCAGGTGAGGGAGGCACGTGGGAAAGGCTTTGTGCCGTCCCTGCTCAGAGGGGATCCTCAGCACAGCCCTGAAGATCTGCACATAGGACACCACAATGAAAACAAAACAACCAAAGAGTAAAAAGGCACTAAACAAAAGAAGCCAAACTTCCCTGAAGTAGGAGTGTGAGCAGGAGAGCTTGAGGATCTGGGGGATTTCACAGAAGAACTGGTCCAGGGCATTGCCCTTGCAGAGGGGCAGTGAAAATGTATTGGCCGTG
>NW_010145173.1:0-3205 GCF_000699245.1 Pterocles gutturalis
TTGCCTTTTACAGCAGTAGTCAGATTTAAGTTCCAGTTGGTTTTTTGCCCTTCTGACTTTCTCGCTGCATAACCTCATGACATCTTTGTAGCCCTCCTGAGTTTCCTACCCCTTCTTCCAAAGATCATAAACTGTTTGGGGTGGTTTGTTGTCGTGTTTTTTTGTTTTTTTGGTTTTTTTTTTTGTTTTTTTTTTTCTCCTGAGTTACAGCCAAAGCTCTCTTTTCAGACAGATCAGCCTTCTTTCCCACACAAGGTGCCTGGAGGAGTTTCCCAGAAGACTCTTGAAGCAGAGCCCAGGGACTGCTGCACAGATGGATGGTTGTGTGGTTGCTGGTGCCAGCTGCACAACAGGAGGTTCCTGGTGGACACACAGCACCTTGTTGCTACCCGAAACAATATCACGATATATGCAGTACACAGGTCACCTCTGCCTACCTAAAACACCCCCACTATGAAATCTAGCTCTCCTCTATGTCTGGAATACTTGTTAGGCAGTGGTTCTTTTTGGTTGCTGCTAAAACAGGAAAATACTATAAAGTTCAGATGTGATGGAAGTGACTCATGGAATGGACTGACTGTGCACTTGGTGTTACCAGTAAATTTTCAGATTAACTGAAGAATGACCAAAAATTCTTCTAAGCTCTTTTGCATACTGCAATATTAGGTGTCTAAACACTAGAAGTTGAAATGTTTCACAAAGAAATAGGTACCTTGTGTTTACAATTCCTTTTTAATAATAGAGATATGTACTTTTTTTTCTCCCATCAAAATTGCTTTCACTGGAAAAACAGGTATGGAAAAGAACTGCTTACAGCAAATTACTAGTTTAAAGCTGATGGCAAATATTTCAAAAAGAAAAACATGTCTATTTTTCCCTGAAAGTAATTTTTTTACCTTGATAGAATTGATTTAGGAAATGTTTTATGTAGTTGTGTGAAATACATCAAAACCAAAACAAAAATAACTAAAAGCAGGTAAAACTAAAATAATGAGGGGGAGAAAATAGCTATGAAACTAGTTCTTTGGAATAGCAGCAATACCGTATACCGAATGTATTCTAAAGTTTAATAAGGGATTGTCTGGTATAACTTTAATTTCTTTATCGGTAGACAACACAAATATACTTACAGTAACACACTCCACCTGCAGTGGTATTAAGCAAAACTGTGTTTGAATGTTCATGTGAATGTTCTTTTTTCATAAGACAAAAGTATACTTTATCTTTCCAATTACTTTTGTGTTTTGGTAACTTTGAAGACAATTTTTTTTCTCATATAAGCATAGAGAAAAGTAAAATAGCCCATTGTCTGCAATAGATATTTGCTAATGTTTTCTAGCAGGACTTCAGTACTGTACCTGATACATAAATATGATGGAGCACACTGGAATGCTTCTCTCCTTGTGCATCTCTCTGCCTTCCTCATTTTGTACACGCACACACATATATATATATGTACATATATATGTATGTATATAGGGGAGCATAACCCAGGAGAGACAACATATAACACCAGGAAAAAAAACCATCATTTACAGACTGTAAAGGGACACTGGAGGATCAGCTGATAATTTTTAGATGTGGAAAAATCCATCTTAAAGTAAAGAAAATCTGCTCTAGATTGCTGGGTTATTTTAATAATAACTTCAGATTACTAGAAACAAAGTTGGAATTCTTTCTTTACATTTTTTGCCTACTTAAATTTGTGACTGTTCTTTATTCTTCATCTATTCATAGAATCATAGAATGGCCTGGGTTGAAAAGGACCTTAAAGATCGTGTAGTTTCAACCCCCCTGCTGTGGGCAGGGTTGCCAACCATTGGAGCAGGCTGCCCAGGGCCCCATCCAGCCTGGCCTTGAATTCTCACTTTGGTTTTGCTTTATGAAAATTGAAACATAACTAAAAGAGTAGTGATGGCACTATAAACAAGCAAGTGATAGAGTAAAATGGTATGACTTTTCCAAAGAGGGACTAGATTAACAAATTTTTGGGAGATCAGAAAAAATGATATAACATAAGCATAGATTAGCAAAGGGAAGTAGCCTGGATAATTTTAGGACAACTTCTGGAGAGGAAAGAAAAGAATTGGCATCTCTTTCCCCTGGGTATTCCCAGTATTCATCCTCTTTGAGCTAATATTAAATGTGTCAGGTACAGTACACCTTGTAACCTGTTGCTGCATTAGTCTACCTGCAGGTACTCCAAACAGCATAGTTCCCTGGCTAATCCAGTCTCTTTCAATTTGCTGAGTGTCAGGACAGAAACGGAAATCCTGAGCAGGATGGCAGCACTAGAAATAAGAAGTATAAAATTAAATGAAACAACTATTTGAATCAACCACTTCCTTTAAGTTACTTGGGCAGACTAGAACTTTTTTACCACGTACCCTTCAAACATGTAATGCTGATGTTCTGTAAACTGGAAAAAGTAATTTTTCTGCCTGTTAAAATGCAGAGATAAATAAGAAATATTTTATCCACTTTTCTCCATATGAAGAAACACTTCTTACACAAATATTTAATAGCTGCTGTGTAATTATTTCTGCAGACAAATATTTCAAAAAGACCAAGAGGAATGGTCTGTGTGATACTGGTTAAATTTTAATAGCTTTTTATTTGCTTTTTACAGATACGTAATGCCAGAGGACCGGAGAGCTTAAAAGATTGTCAGTGGGACGCAGACACTGTCATTAATAGGTCGATGGTTCAAATCTACTTTAGGCCTAACATAACCGAAAATTAACACCTCATGGCAGTCACTAAGGGGTGTGAAATGTATGAGTTGTCAGCAAGTCAATGAGGAGGTTTCAAGAGTTAAAAAAAAAAAAAAGTTTTTAAAATGACGATCAGTTGGCAATCTGGGCATTATGAAGGTAAACAAAGTTTGACTATCTTGAAAGGTTTTTCCATGGATCTTCCCACTGAAGACAGCTGACACAATTTATGTGTTAGTTTGCTCTAATATTGTGAAGGTATCCTTCTATGACTAAGAGATAACAACAGGCTCCTTTTCAGATATTCAAAAGTGTTTTAACCAACATAAGATTTAAACATTTAATGGCAGAGATGTTTATTTGATTGTGCAATGTGTGTCATTGAATGCAAAGAATTCATAGCCGATGGCTAGATTCCCTGAGCTGTGAGATCACAAATACTCTCTAGTAAATAATAATAAAAATAGAATAAATCACAATAGATATAATAG
>NW_010145174.1:0-17112 GCF_000699245.1 Pterocles gutturalis
CCCTTCCAATCTCTAACATTCTGTGATGTTTGACTTCTGCTTGGTGTGGGCACCTAAAAAAGATGGGGACAGATAAAGCCAACCTGAAGTATTTGAAGTGTAACTGGGAAGCAGAACAAAGCAGAATACTGTGAGGAAAGAGACATACCACCACCTTGTCTGTTCATTTGCCAACCTAGGGAAAGCCAGTTCTCAAAGTTAAACACATACATTTGAGTTGCTTGCTCTCAACTCTTTACAGCAAATGGAAATAAAAGGCAATTTCCAGTGTTAAATTCATCTCAGCCAAAGGTGTGGACCTATTTCCACCCTCCTCTTTAGCAGTCATGAAGTTTTAACAGGTATGGCTAACATCCTTCTTATGTGGTTGCTCTGGAACTTGATGGAGTTTCCTGTCTGGCCTTCAGTGAAATTCAGCTGGCAGCAATATTGCCTGCTGAAGAGTTGTTTGTCTCATAGATACAAGGTGAAAAAGTAGCCCTACTGAAAATAAACAAAAAAATAAAATGGTAAGTTTAAGTCAGGTCAACTTCTGGGCACAGACCCTGAAAACTGAAGTTCTGGCACTTGACTGTTGGGGGCATGTGCATTGATCTGGAGTAGATCAGGGCTGCTGCTTCGGGGATGTGCTGGTCTTGGATCAGTTTGACTGCATAGAGTTTGTGTAGGTTCAGTCAGGATTTTTAAAGGGTCTCCAGTCAATGTAGATTGATTTAAAAGCCGAAATATTAATAATGTTTTAGAAGGAGACATATTTTGAGTTACTTTTTCTAGCATATTGATACCTCTGCCATTTACACTCATACACTGCGTAACCTCTGGAAATCCTTTCTTGGTATGTGCATTAATGTGGGGGACTTTGCCTTTGACAACCTTATTCGACACCATTACTCATGTTGAGAAAAAATTTGTAAGTGATGAAAGTACTATCTCCAGTTCTGTCAGTTGCTTTTACAGAAGTAGTAGTGTGGTTAATTGCTTTTATTTGCCTTGTACCATTGATCACTTCAGAAGCCATTTAATAAAATGATTGTAGAAGATTGAATTTCATTTTCTAGTCACTAACCCCCTGGCTCTTTTGAGTTTATGAAAGGATAATACTGGTGTTACATACAGGGGACTAATATTGTCTGGTTTCAGTAGCTGTTTTTGACAGTGCAGTTATTGTCAAAGTTGTTACAACAATATGGCCATTTTAAACTTAAACCTGCTACATGCATGTTTTAAAATTCCAGGACTTCTGGGCCAGTTAAGTATTCCAGGAACTTCACTGCATTACAGAGATCTGCAGAATTTAGCAAGTTAGTTTTAAAAAACACAATCACTGAATATGTTTTATGGGACCCGAATATTTTTAATATACAATTGTTTTGGAATGCCTGGACCTAATAAAGCTCTCTTCTGCTGTCAGTGCTTATCAGCTAGTAGCAATAATCCCTGCTTAAAGGGAGAGGTTGGCTCCTACTCTTCTGTACATAAACTGCTGTTTTGTGATGGCAGAAAGGGCTTTGTGCAGTGGCAGTCTACATGAAGTTGCACCATGAATGGCTGTCATTTCTAAACTTTTGCCCCTACTTCATAACACATAGGCTGTCGTCTCTCATCGATGTGCTGTATAACCTGTCCTTTCACTTGATTTGATCTCAGAATTATTTTTTTTTTCAGTAAAGACACAAGGAAACATAATTTTCTCTGTTGCCAGAGCAGGGGATCACTGGGGATTTTTATGGCGCCACAACTGCAAAATGCTGCTGAAGTGACCACATCACCAGTGACAACTACAATTCCAGCGAATTGCAGAATTTTAAAACTCTTGCACTGAACAAGCTTGGCTGCTTACAGCTGCGAAGATCATCTCTTACTAATGCTAGCTTATACTGCTCAGAACAGAGTCTTGTCTTTAGATCTTTGCCTCTTTCCAGCTTTCTTGGGCCTTCGCTCTGACAATAAGAGTGGCTGTAAGAGGCATTTTATATAGGTGGTGCTTGCTGGCCACTATTGCACTGGAAGTAAAAGGAAGATCTGTGAGTATCAAGTTCTGTTTTCACATTTCCATGTTTAAATATTTAAACATAGCACTCTGGGGATGAAGTGCTGTTGCATCACTGTAGAAATGCATAGTTAACATTCAGTTGTTGGAGAATATCATGTCTGTTGGTTGCTTTTTTTTTTTAAAGTTCTTACTGCAGCCAGTGGAGAAAGAAAAAGGGGAGAGGGGGGAACTGTAAAGGAAAAAGTCAGTTTTCATGGATTCTTTAACTGTGAGCATTAGCTATTAGTATGACAGTTTCACGTTATGCCTAATTTGCCTTAGCTTTATACAGGTTTGGGGTTTTTTTTGCTTTGCATGAACATAGCCGTAATAGTTGCGGTGTACTACTTTATCCTCTTTGAAGCAGCAATTATAAGTTGGTCTAGGTGCCTGTGAGCAACACTGTTGTGCATGCTCTTCATTGTGTTGTACTACTTCAGTGTTTTGTATATCACCTTGAAAGGCAGTGTTATAAATTTTTAACATGGCCTGTAGGTGATAAGGAAAAAAAAAACAAAACACAGCTAGCATTATTTTTTTTCAAGGTGTTCCTTCTAAAACGCTTCAAATTTAGAGTCTACTTTTTCTTTTGATCCTTTAACTGGGATTTCAAGTTCTCACTGCTAGTCAGAGTTCCCCATCTTGGAGCAGCTTTCCTGTTAGAGCAGGTCAGGAGAGCCACTAGACAGAGCACTGGCTGGATGCTCTGGGGACTTTACACAGATTTGTAGTATGACTTTAGACAACTCTATTTTTTTGCTGGAAGCCTATCAAAATCTCTAACCAGTTTCTCTGGGATTATGAAAAATGTTTATATTCACAAACATGTACAAGCTTTAAATCCATGTTTTCCAGGCCTCTGTATCCATGAAGTGAGATGTGATTCTCATGTAATTGCCAGAGTACTGAAGCTAGTAGGGAGGGTGGTTCAAAAATACCTGAAAAACATCATTAAGAGCTACCAGTGCTATTTAATCTGCCTTGTTACTTCAGTTCTTTAGCTGAAGAATGGCAATGGTACAGGTAGAAGATAAGAGGTTTCTAGGTAGAGAAAATGTGCTAGACATTGTTGGGGGGTCCTCGTCATATTAAAAAATTGTGGCAGAATTAGAAATGGTTTGATCTCAAGATTCTCTATCAGCATCAGATACCCTGCTTTGTTTCTCTGAAACTGACTTTTAGTTTTGGATATTTATTTTTTACTCTCAGTTTTGTTGGAGTTGGCAGAGGAAGGACAGTGCACCACTGTTAAGCAGACCTAGTAACATGTACTTTGTGTAACGTGTGAATGTGCTGTGAAGGAACAATAGGCAAAAAAAATTCAAGGGATATATATAAGTATACAGTACTTATGTAGCATATTCTTTACATCTGTTACTGTTTTGGAGCTTGTTAAAGAATATAGTGAATAAAGAGAAATAATCTTTATAGCAAAATGCAAGTTAAGGAATTTTTTACTTAAGTCTTCCCTTTGAGACTAAAGCATGCTTAGACTTGTGCTCTAGTGAATAAGAGTAAAAAATCTAGTGATAAGAATAGAAGAGCAGTTTCCCTAACTGTTGAAGTTTCTACTTAAAAGCACCAGTTATGACCTGAATGTTTTCAGCTGAGCATTCTTACTTCTCTTCCTTCCCCTGGACTCTGAAGTACTTTATGTAAAAATATTTTTAAAGAAACAGCCTTATGAATCTAATTTGCAGCATGATAAAATAAATAGAATTTGCTTTGAGCAACTGGCCACTGTCTTCATAGTGGAGGCCTTGAAGCAGAGTTGGAAAAAACCAGGTACAGCACGTTTGAGAGGCTGTGAAATAGCAGCCCTTGTGGGAAGACGCCTTCTGTTCAGGCTCTCTGTTTCCAGGTGGTGCCACTGCTATCTGATCTTCCAAAGTAACCTGATTTAGTGGTTGTTCTCAGGCATTTTATGCTTTTCTTTCAGATGCTTAGGGTGGTATTCATATCTTCTAACTTTAGCTGAAAATTACACATGTGCCTCAAAGTGACTAGCTACCCTAGCCTGTATTTACTGTAATTGGAGAGAAACTGGCACCTCCAGAGAGGTGTTCCTCTGATTTGCTTTAGAAACCAGTTTGAGGATGAAATTACTTTCCTTCTTCAGGTGCCTTTTTATCTCCTTTAACTATAAAGGGTGGCTTGGAAAGAGCTCACACTTCCATGTCTTTTAGCTGCCTGGGTTAGAGGGAGTGAATTCCTTTTTGCCTCAGGAGGAACAGAATTACTCCCCAAACGCAGAGTTGCTTTTATTTATTATTATTATTATTATTATTATTTTCTCCTGAGCGAGCTCACAATTTCTTCCAAGTAAGGTTGGGTTAAGAAAAGGCTTAGCAGAGTGAAGTGCTGTGCTTGTAAGACTCTCACAGCTGTGACAAGAACAGAGGTAACTTCTGATTTGGAACAGCCTGGCTTCTAGATCATAAATTAGGCTGATTTATGTCACAGTGCTGTCTCTCAGTAATGGCATTCTTGAATGCTTAATAAACATTAAAAGCCTGTTTCTAACCTCCACAAAACACCAGGAATGAGAAATATGTTGCATTTGGATTATTCTGCTTTGGTGGCAGAGACCAAACCCAATTTATTCCATTAATAAGACCCTTGTTACAAAGCAGGGCATCTTACAGCTAGGGGAGAAAATGAACTTCAAATTGTACTTTAAAGACTGCTTTTATACTGTCAATGTTAACTGCTTTTGTGCTGTGCTGAAAACCACACTGCTAATGTTCAATCTGAGTTTTGCTTTAAAGAAAAAAGAGTGCTAATCCATTGGATTATTCACTTGTCTTTGACTTTGGGGGGACTTTGGAGCTACTTTCTAAACAAATTAATTTCTACATTTTCTGTGTATTATGGTTATCTAAGAAATAACTTATTTCACCTTGGAAATGCACATCTGAGTTGGTTAATAGTTCAGCAGTTAGTACATAAACTGTGTGCCTGACTAGAGATGTCTAAGATCCTCTGCAGTATGGGGAGGTACAATGAAGACACACAAAAGCAGCAAGACATACTTAAGCAAGTGAATGTCAGCTACGAACAATGTGCAAAGCTTAGGATTATTACTAACATGTTGTTTTAGATTAATTTTACTTCATGTCTAAATTTATTTGGGTGCATTTTTTATTAATATGTGGAACACTTTATTGACGAAAGACATTAGCACTAATAAAAGGAGCTGAATTGATTTGCTTGGAGATTGAAGCCTTTGACCAGCCAGGCAGTGATCACATAGATGGAGCTGTTTCTGGGTGGCAGCAAATCGTCAGAACACCGTGTGGGTTGGACGGGGAATCCACAGCATGCATGTAGTGTTTGTGACTAACGGGACCAATGTGGATTTTGCTTCTGCTATTGCTTTCTTAACTAATTTATCTGTCCTTTTGCTTCTTATTTCAAAACACTGCTCTGATTAAGGCATGAAAGGGTTTATAATCAATTTTTTCTTCTATTTTCCATTGTGTGTGAATGCTTTCACGTGCAAATGCAGTGATGGTTGTATTGGAGCTGGGTGCCAGCTCTCCGTTTTTACTCTAGATTTATTATTCTATTTTCATCAGCTTTTGCCTTGTTTCGTGCTTCACTGGTTTTGATGATCTTTAGTGAAATCCATTAGTTTAAGGAGGTGGCTTTCTTAATGACTTATACCATCTGTTATTTTTGGTTTATTGTAGCTTTTATTTATAATCTAGTAAGTTCTGCAGATATCTGCTGCATTAATTATAGTGAAATGTGTATTACCTTTACAATCCTGTTGTCAAACTGGGGGTTATTTATTACCCTAAAACATCTTGATTTTTGTCATGTAATCGTGCATGACTAAGACTAGGGGATGGTAACAGTCTCTTTCCAACTGGAAAATCTCTGAGTCTGCATGGTGGTTTGTGTTTCAGTTACCTTATCATGCTGCTGAACACACTATTTCTGTTTACAGCATGCTGCAATGTGAAGTATTGCAAACTTAAAATTTTGCAAGTCCCGTTGAACTGCCTGGCTTTTAGAATGTGTTGGTTGTGCATAAAATGCTAGATACCCTGCATGTGACTAGAAAAAGATCTGATTGATGCCTTCTCAAATGATCATTCTCAAAGGGGAATGTGTATTAAATGTGCAATAATCTTTTTCTTGCGTACCACATACAGGAGCAAACAAGTTGTAAACTTTCATTTACTTTTTCCCCCTGGCTGTTTTGCCATGATGTACAGTCGAAATAATTTTTGCTAGGAATACTTCCTGTGAGATTTAGTTTTGAAGTGGTTTTCCATTTCCCTGATTTGTTTGAGGTTGAATCCCAGCATCACAATGTGTTTTCAGGAAGTGTCTATCCTTCCTCCTTTCAATTGTGTAATATTTCCAGTGACAGAGGGGGCACTGCTTATGCTAACATGAATATTCAGCTGTTTACCCTGCAGGCTTATGCAGGTATTGTGCTTAGTGCATAATTAGCAAAAACCTTTTAGGCTTTAAGATAGAAGCTGTTGACATGTGCAAGGTATTTATGTGGTTTTGTTGTTTGCTTTATTTTCAGGTGTCACTGACCTCGAGTTGTCTTGAGTCATTCTAGCAAAGAATTGTGAACTTGTCTTTCACTAGGTTCCTTCAAATGCACTAGTCCACAGCAGTTCAGCTCTTGAAGAGGTCACTACCTCAAGCAGCAAATCCCACCTAAATTGAATTTGATCCAATTTTTCTGAATTGAGTTGCCTAGTTATTGTTTTCTCCAGGCACAAGTCAAACCACTTCTGTTCCTCTGCACCTGTGATAGAGTGAAGGTTCCGAGATCCGAAAACCAACCCACCTGGCAGAGAGGCCTGCCTCTTGCAGCAGATAATAACAATTTACTGTGTTTGAGAGGGTCACGTCTGTGTTTGGCAACCCAAGCCTGGACTGCAGGTTGCGCACACATTTGGATCTTAGGCTGTGCATGCTGAGGCTGGCACCTTGCATATGCCGTGCCCTTGTGCTAGAAAGGTGACAGCAGCAATCTTCTGGCTTTTATGCGAGTTCACTGCAGTTTGTGGGCAAGTTGCCTGTGTAGGCCCTTCAGTTGAAGTGGGTTGCCAATAACAGCACCCTTGTTAGAATGTGCGGTGAATTGGTTTTTTCTAGTCAGTAATCTGCATAATTAGGGTGGAAATGAGAGCAATAAATACACTTAAGTGTTTGGAAGTGGCTTTCTTACTGAAGATTTTTCACACAGTGAAAATTAGGATTAGAGGAGGAGAACTGACCTTAAAAGCCCCACTAAAATTGACCTTAAAGCCACCATTCTTTTCAGTTACTGAGAAAGATTTGCTAAAATTTAATTGAAAAGATCACTGAAACCTGACCCATATTATAACAATATTGATACTTTTTTTTTCCTTGTGATTTCCCTTAATTTATGCAGATGTGTTCACACCAGAACAATGTCTGTCACTTCTGTAATGGACAGTGGTAGAATCCAAGAGGCAAAATTTTTGTGAATGAAGTATTAGTATTTACTGTTTCTTTTTTCCATTTTATGTTTTCTTGTTTCACTTGTTTAAAAAACTCAATTTTATGTTTCCTTATTTCATTTGTTTAAAAAGCATGGTTCCTTATTTCACTTTTCTAAAAAAAACTCAGAATGTCATGTTGATTTAGAGGTACAAAGCACACACAATGAATCCCTTTTCTGCTACATCAAAACTGTAGGAAGCCTTACTTATGCAGCTGAGTATTTTCAAGTGTTTTACTACACGTTTTTATCAAATAAGATATCAGAATTAGCCTTTGAGTGACTCAATCTTGAAAGCTTGTTCCTCATACAGCAATTCAAATTGTCATCTCCTCTTGATGTTTGTAATATTTTTTTATTGTTTGTATTCCCACTAAACTGCATCCTATATATCATTTACCTCTTTTGCAGGTATTGAAAACTCTTGTTTCTCTTGTAAAAAGTTTCCTTGCAGTGAGAAATTTATTAAACAGGATTCAGCATAAAACAGAATTTAAGTTTTAAATCTTTATCCACTTCAGCTCCATTAAAGCTCAGTCTGGCTGTTTATTTTGGTGCTTTTAGGTACCTACAGCATAGGAAAATGATGTCTTAAATTATGTTGATCTGTCTCCTCCCATGGCAAAATAAAGGCCAGTGTATGCTGTTGCCACACAGGTGAAATAAGAACAGCTGAAAATTAGAAGATCAATTTTTCTAAACCTGTATCCAAAAATCAGAATGGTACTGAAAGAACAGGCAAGGTTTGTGTGTTGGCCTGTTCTAGTTGAACAAAATGCTTCCCTCACTGCGTGTCTTTCATTGCCTGAGAAGGGTCTCTCCCAATTTCACTCCCCCCAAATTTATTTTTAAAGTGTACTTTCAGTTGTAGGTCTGTAGCATTATAACCAGCAGCAGCTGCTGAAACAACTAAGAGTTGTTTTTCTGCAAGTGCTTTAAGCTTGTTGACAGCAGAAAGCAATGGACTGGGGCTAGGCTTTGTGCCATCCTTGCCAGGTCTCCCAAGCTCCTCCCTGTAGTGATTTTGCACTGCAGCCATTTAATTGAACATGGACAGAAATCAAGAAATGTTGTTAAACTGATGTGGTGCCCTTTGCTTATGATTCATGTAGGAGTTGTAGACTATTTGGTGGGACAAGAGTTCAGGCACTTTAGTGGCCTCATACCAGAGGTTGTTAATCACTTGGTTACCAGTGTTAGTTATGGTCCAGTATTCATTCTGTTAATAGCAGTATCATCTCTGTGTTTCAAAGAGTTGATACTTCCTTCCTTGATAGACTTTTTCTAGCTCTTTCCCATTTACATTTTTATGATATATAGGTTTATGTGTATCTGCCTATGTATATTCACACATGCAGACATGCACACACATGTGAACATGCACATATGTATCCTGTATGTATGTGCACATATATACCACCACCTGAAATCCAGCAGTGTATACACACAGGAATTTGTGTCTTGATTAACAGATGCTTTACATTTGGAGGAAATAGTAATGTATAAAGGTGTTTCACAGACAGGACTGATACTAACTGCTTTCAGAGTAAGCCATAATATCTCTTTAACAGTAAACAACAACAATTAAGGACAGGAAACAGAAAAGAATGCAGAAAGACACCTGAAAATATTGGGAAGGGTGTGTGGAGCGGTTCCTAACTGGTAATTATACTGGAGTCTGGATAGGTCAGCTAGTTGTACTCTCCAATTTGGGGAAATGGCACCAACTCTTCTGTCAGTGTAAATTTTGGTGTCACAGAAAAGCATGTAAAATGGAAGTTTTTCCTATGAGCCCTTTATTAAATTATTCATATACTTTCAGTTTTGCCTAATAGACCTGTGGAAGTGCAGTGTTCCTAAACTGAAGTGTTTCTCTTGCTGTTCTTCCAGAAGGACAGGAAAGATGGTTTGGGGCTCACATATGAGGGAATCAGCACGAGGTCTAAAGTAGTGTGTAAATATATGGCTTACAAATTAATCTGTTAGAAGTCCAAGTACAGACTCTTCTAGAGTCTGGATAGACATACCTCAGCCTGCTTTAGACATACTCGGTCTTCTAATATTTTTCTCTTTGTGCTTTCCAGTTTATAATACAAGGCTTTATAAATGATACTTTGATCAGACTTGGTGCTTAGATTTGGAGGGGAGTGTATTATATGGTTGAAATATCCCAGCTCTGAAACCAGAAATCCTTGTGTGGGCATAGTGGCTTTTAAAATGACTGTTGCCAACGGCTGACTAATATCTAATGGTTTCCAAGAAAAGTTTTTTGATCCAACTCTTAGAAAGGATTTGCAGAAGGCTGGAGGAAAGTGGTTAGTAATTTGGTGGCTGACAACCTTAGCTCTAAAAGTGTAGGTGGGAGAAGTGGCCAGAGCCTTGTCTGGGGCATGTCAGTTGTTTCTGGAACCACCAAGAGTTCAGCTGGAGGAAGCAGGTGCTTGTAAGAAGCCCTGTGAAAAGAGGGGGAAGCCTGAGGAGCCTTTGGGGTGAGGGTAGGGGAATGAGGAGGGGGGTCAGTATCCCAGACTGCCTGGGGCAGGGATGAGACTCTTTTGTGAAGGGTGAACATGTAATTAAAAGGAAAGGCCTGATGGAAGCCCTTCTGCTTGGCTGATGGAAGGCACTGCAAGTGGAAGTGTTACAGTTCTGTAAATAAACCATTCAGTTGGACTTGTTATTTGTAAGACCTAAGTGTTAGTTGACATGGTTTCAGGCACTGCTGCACTGCAGTGCTGTTGATTAGGAGGTACAGCATGGCCAAAACTTTAATCAGACTCTTTGTTTACCCTAGTAAATAATCTTGAGTAATACATCCAAAGTAATAAATGGTATTCCTCTGCCGCAGTTCTCTCTGCTGTGCCTTGTATTCCACTTGCCTCTTCACTGCTACCAACAGTTGTTATGCAAGGTGGCATGCACTCTAGGAGAAGCTAAGAAACTGGGAGATGTTCATATCCAGCTACTTCACAGACTTTGACCATGCTTGAGAAAGGTGGTCATAGCATAGGACTTGGCACTGGGCTTACCTAAGCCTGCTGTTTTGTCTGTTTTCAGAAGCACCAGCAGAGACATTAGAAATGTGCTCAGCTGCTATAGTGAGGAACCAGCCTGGAATGTCAGGTTAAGATGCTCGGCGTGCTGGCTCTATTTACAGCTGCTGAAAAACAAGAAGATATTAGTGATAATAAGTTATTGTAATCCTGCTCAAACCAAACAAAAATACTTGCTTTTTGTAAGTTTAAGCTTGGCCTTTTCAGTCTCTGAACTTTGGTAGTATAACATGTAGCCTATCCTCTAGCATACTTTTGCTTCCCTCAGATTTCACGTAAGGGAAACACAGGCTTTTTTTTAAAAGTGCATTTTCATGACTACTGTCAAATCATGATATTCACGCTAGTGCAAGGAAAACACAGGTCAGAGGGATGCATGTAATGATTGAATTGTTAACCTTAACAGTTGGCATTGCTAAGTTTTCTGTATAGTGTGATGTCCTGTTTGGGACTCTGACCCCAAAGAAAAATATGGAGCATAACCAGCAAGGGGGACCTCAGAGATTTTGCTCTCAGGAGTAAGCTCAGTCAGGAGAAGACTGGAATATGAAAAAGACAATGAGAAAGAGGAGAAAAAAAATCTAGTCTGTTCTCTATGGCTGTGGTGGGCAGGGCAAGAAATAATGGGACCACATTGTAGCATGAGAGATTGCTCTAGCTTAGGTGAGAAAAATAGCCAGAAAGATAGCTCAGTGCTGGATTAGGTTGCCTAGGAAAGCTGTGAGCTCCTCATTGGAGGCTGATCAGAACAGGTGAGACAAATCTGTCATGAAAGGTTTGTGTCTAGCTGGTCTTCCTGGAGGCAGGGGAATAGGCTTGGGTGAGCTCACAGATCTGTGTGTGGTGGTGTGTTGTTTTGTTTTTTTGTGGGGTTTTTTTGGTGTGGTTTTTTTTGTGTGTGTGTGTGTGTGATTCTCTGAATATTCAACAAGTCCTGTGTTGTTCTCATGTCTACTGGGAGCAGAGCAGCTGAGAAGCTGCCAGGCCAGTAGAAGCAAAGTAGGTTAGAGGACTGATGCGTTCATAGCCTGTGGGAGAGATGGGAGCAGGGAGTTCTGCTGTTGCTGCTGCACAACACTGTCTGCACACCCTTTGTTTGTGTGATTCATGGAACCATGCTGGTATTACATCTGGGGCAGTTGATCAGCAGACCTCAATGCAGAGAGAGAGAGAAGGATAGGAAGGGCAATGAGAAGAAGGGAACAAGCTATTGTTTATTGTCTACTGCATCCTCTGTGCCCACAAGGCAAACAGACACCCCAAGTAATCAGATGTAAGCAAAGCTAATTGTTACAATATTTACCAACGTTGTGTAGCATGTCCCCAGTTGGTATGGTTCCCTCTCAGGAACAGATTGAAAGATTAAAAAAAGCTAAAAACAAACAACCCACTGATTCCATTGCTTTTGCTAGTGAAAGCCTCTATAACTTATTACTTAGATGGATTTCTGTTAAGTTCCTCCATAAACTGAAATTTCACAGACTTTGCAAAATTTCATAATACATGTGCTTTTCCCACTGCTCTGTTGTGCTTGATATTGATCCCATCAGGAAAAACATCTCTGGGAAGTTATTTGATGGGGGAAAGAGAAGGAGTCACACAGAAATGTAAGAAAAATATAATGATGGACCAGAGAGGCTGCTTATCTAAAGCTTCTTTGTGTGCGGAAATGGATGTCAGACTTGATTAATGGATAAGGTTGTACTAGTGTTGAAGAAACTCTGAGTGCAGTAGCAGACCCCTCTAACTCTCTTTGGCAAGTCTGTGGTACCCAGTAAGGAAGAAAATACTCTTAATTCTGTCAAGGGAGGCTCTGTTACAAACAGATTGTACAGAAGAGCTGCACAACACAATGTGTGGATGGGAGTGTAACAGTTCCCTAAATAAATGGAGGTGTGAAGACTTAATTAATCAGCTGATTGGCTGGTGTAAACAATCCTCAGTGTTTTAACATGAGTAATGCTCTGGGCTTTCTTGGGATGTGGCCAATGCTGGGGAAGCCGTGCAATATGAACACACCTATTGTAGCTAACCTGAGTACTTAATCAGCTGTTCCTGAAGCTCAGCACAGGTGTGTCATTGAAGTCCCTCCCTACCCTCTGAGGTGATCTTAGAGGTTTGGTTTGGCTCATCTGGTCAGTAGAAGCTTTCTCAGATACACCATGTAGTATTACTGCCATGATATGATTGTCAGTGTATCCTAAACCAGCTTATATAGCTGTGATGCAAACTGTCTTTTTTTGAGGTTGACATGGATTTTAATACTCTGGGGAATATTACTGCTGTGGGGGGAGATGTTTTTAGGCCTTCCACTTTTGGGGATCTTTGGCCATCAAAACTTCATTGTGAGGTTTTGTCTTTGGAAAGAGTAAGGACTTAATGACAATTATACTGGAAACCTTTGCTAACAAGGTGTTGGTGGCTGCAAGTATTTGAGAACTTTGGACTCAGTAGACTGGGCTAGAAATTAGATTTTTCTTTTCTTTTGAATGTTCATAGTGTATCTTGGTCATGTTTTAAAACATCAGTATGAGATTCAGCAATATTTAATTACTTTAAACAGGAGGAAATAAAAGCTTCTCTTGTTAATGTGTGAATCTAAAAGTTACAATTTCGACCTAGCATCACTGAGAAGCTGCTGCCTGGTGTCATGCACGTATGTTGCAAGGTGCTTGAGAGGAGCCGAGTACTGGTGTGCATGCAGATGGTACAACTCCAATTTAGTGTTCCTGCAATGACCCAAGAGCAATATGGGTCTCGCTTTTCTGTTTTCTGTGTGATGGCTAGACCTAATCAAGAGCAAGATTGCTGTTAGATGTTTTTTGATTTAAAGAATGGCTTTAAAACTTTTTTAGGTGAGGGCATAGGTGTTCCTGCCCTTCTCCTTCAGCTGTGCCCCTTCTCAAGTCTCTAGGGCAGCATTATGGCTTCTCTTAAGCTCTTCTAAGCTTGTGTGGAGTAAGTGTGAGGCTCACAAATTTGGGAAGAAATTACTGTCCTGGGAATGTGAGTAGTTCCAGCACCACAGCAAGTTTAACTAAAGATGAGGGCTTTGGCTTACATCTTGGTGCCCAGAATTGAGCAGCAAGCATGCATACATACTGTGAAGTTCATCCTATAGCAAAAGAAGCACAGTTTCGGGGTGAGGCTGGATTTAGAGTTCTTCATGCTGGTAGGCTCAGTATTTATACCCTCATTTTAGTAGCCAAGTCTCTTACTGTGCCTGTGGCTCCTTCCCAGGCTGTAGGATGCTTCTTGAAGTGCAGATGAGTGTATGCCATCCATAGCTGTCATATAATTTCCTGCAATAGCAGTCATATTTTGTATCTGTTGATTTTTTTTTAAAGGGAGTGATTTGTGTTCAAGCCTTCTGTTATCAGATCAGGAGGCTGTTTTACTTTGTCTGTTACTCTTAATGGATCTTATGTTCTGCAGAAGTCAAATGACCTGTTGGCTTCTCTCTCAGGTCATATGAGCCTGTCCACTGTGGGGTCAGCTCTTGGAAGGAGAAAAAGAAAAAGTTGATTTAAAAAAATGTATATAAATAGATCTACCCCTTCACACCCCCCTCCCCCCAGGGAAGATAACCTTTGTCACTGTTTGTAGTTCCCTACTGAAACCAAAGTCCCTCACTTTGGGACTTGGGTATACTCTGAATATTGTCAGGAAAATCCACCCAGTTTTAAGTTCTACTGACTATTCCAGTACAACTTATTCCTATGCTACCAAGTTTAAGAAAGCTTGCTATAGTAACGTGAATTGCAGGTTGTGCTTCTTCCAGCCTTATCTGTTGAGAGATGTACCATTAGCACATGTACAGCATGGTTGTTTTGGGATCAATTATCAAGGTAATATTAGTATCCATTTTTATGCTAGTGCTTGGTAATTCAGAGCATCCTAGCTGGAATGTGGGGCTCAGTAAATAGGTAATTCATGTATCCAGTGCTAACAGTGGGGCTCAGTGAAAAATAGCAGCACTCCTGGAAAATTTTCCTGGAATTTTTCAGAAAACTTTGAACTGACTTTAAATTGGGGAAAAATATCCAGTGACAGTCTTGTCTTTTGAAGAGAAAGAAGTGAAAATTCAAATAGTTAGGCCAAAAATAATTTTTGTGCTAGAAATGCTACCATGATGCCTTCTTATTAGTTGGGGTTGCTTACACTCGTATTAGCCATTGACTTCCTGGCAGGGGCGAGTATCCCATGGTGTACTGCAGTCCTCCAGCTTGCTTTTTTGATTTCCCTATTAACTTAACTCATGGAATGGGTGGACATGGGAGCATGCCCTATGTTTACTCCTAAAATCTTTCTGTAGTACAACTTGCATTCAAAGAGCAACAAAAAAACAGAGTAAATTACTCACTGTACTTACACAGGTGTTCCCTATAGAGGAGAGGGATAGTTTGTTTTCGTTATATTAGAGGTATATAATTTTGTATTCAAGGTTTCTGTGTATGTAATCTTTTAGTGGGAGTATGTTACATGCTCTTGTGTGTGTTTGATCTGCAGAGGTTATGCTGAGGTACTGTGCTTAGGAAACCTTTCATTAGTTTGTCATCTGGGATAGTGGCAATGGGAATGAAGATGGGAGGAAAACTTTTTAACAGGCAGAAGGATAGATGTTCATCAGTAGTCCTCTGTGTGTGCATGTGCACCTACATAGCTCTCTTGAGTTGATTTGAAAAGTCCTTAGGTGCACTTCAGAAACCAAGCAATAGCTTGCAGTTCAGCCAGTTGTTTCCAGCAGATCTGAATGCAAAGCTGAGTATTGAAAACACAGTCATTCCAGTCTGTGTGGCTGACAGATGTTGTGGAATGCATTGTTAAGGTTGTTCTCCAGGGAGCAACTGAAGTTGTGTTAGAGCCTGGATAAAATATTCAACCAGAGTCTCATGACAGGAGGTAATATTGCAATATAAATGCAGGCAAAAAAAACCTCTACAACAATCTGGAACTATGTCAGCTGTCTGATGTTTGCTGTAATATGAATCATGGTAGTTGCATGCCTTGTTTACAGATCTGATGTTTTTGATCTAATACAGACACGTAACTAAAGTTTTAGGAGAAAAAAGTTTGAATTCTAATTTAAATATGGAGTGTTCAATAGCTGCTTTTTTTTTTTTTTGAATGTGGGAATAATTGGAGCAGTAGCAAAAATGCTTTCAGGGCTCTTGCATGGAAGAAGTTTTCCTTTTTTATTTTCAGAATATGTAAGTATCTTGACTTTAATCAGAGAGCAAATTATTCCTGCTTGCGGGTTTGTGTCAGGTGTGATGCTTTTCAAAATATGAAGGTGACTGGCTTTCCTTCCTGCATTACATACTGTTTAATGAAAGCTGCAAAAGCTGCTGTGGGTTTTATTTCCAAGGTCACATGTTCCACCTTCAGAAGTAGGAGGATGCCTGAAGTTCAGAAGAACATCACAGAGCAGCTGATGGTCAAGGAAAATAAGAGGAGTGGTGTGAGAAGGTGGTCATATAATATGTATGTCAGAGCAGTACTCAAGATTTATTTATTTAACGCTCTGAGTCACCCAACTTTTTTCTCCTCTTAATTTGGGGCTATAAGAAGTTACTTATTATTGTACTTCAAAAACTATTTTGTGAGCAACATATGGCATCAAATCATGTATGGCTTACTAAAGCTCAAGAAATGCTTGTAGCTATCTTCTGCTGACCTCATAGGTAGCGCTACCTGGCACTCCTGCCTATGGAGAATGAGGACTCAAGGAAATGCTATCTAATCAGAATTCTTAATAAAAGTTTAAAATACTATGATGAAATAAACTGGTACCTGTTATGTACTGTTCCTTACTAACTGTGTAAAATTTACTTATTTGAAGTAAGAATTACCAACTATCTGACAAGGGAGTGGGAACTCTTTTGGCTCCTTTTACTCCCTTCTGTCCCTAAAAAGCTGGTTTAGATCTGTTTTGAATCCTGATCCCTGCTGTTGTGGGTAAAGCCTCATATGCAATACGTTCATTCTGTTTTATTTAATAAGCTACAGTAAATCAAAGAAAAGGCCTCATCATTAGTGCAGTGTGTCTGTCATAGTTACAAGAATTGTATCAAGTCTGTTTAGGTCACCTCTGAATGCTACTGACTGGCAGAAGTCATAGGATAGAGGAGGAGAAAGTTATACACTCATGCATTTCTCTTAATTTTCGGAGGACTGAAAAAAGCTGCAGCCTCTTACAAAAACATGCAAGCATTATCTGTAAATCAGGTTTGAATATTTATCTGTCTTAATCTGAGCGTATTGGGGTGGGGGTGTGTGTATGCATGTAATGACTTTGCTGGGGGAAAAGTAAGATTGAAAGAAAGATTATTCCTGTGGAGACTGCTGATAGCTTCTTTCCATTTCTTTAGTTTGAAGCCAACTCTATTCTTTTCCGTGTTGTCTTTTCTTGATGTGAGGTTCCTTTGAAGATTTTTATGATGGTAAGGGTGAGTATCCTCTGAGGTCAGGCTAAATCTTGTAGCATAGCATAACACAGTGCTTCCTGAGTAGGTGCTGAGGGAGATGGC
>NW_010145175.1:0-24905 GCF_000699245.1 Pterocles gutturalis
TCCCTGCTCCCCTTCTTGTATATGGGAGATGGTTCCCTGATTGAATTGCAGCCTGCATATTCTGTTTCAGGGCCTATACCAATTCTTGAAAACCTTTTGCTCAAGGCCTAATACATACTGATGTAAGCAAGTGCCAGCTGGAGAGGACTGGGCAGTTTGACCACAGCTTAATGGTGACTTTCCATAATGGATTTGTAGGAGAGGGTTTAAGTACAGAATTCCAATCCGGGAAAACTTGTCTTAAGGGCCAACAAAACTCCCCGTAGTTGGCAGTTGTCAATAATCAAGACAAATTTTTACTGCTGGTGAATTCAAATCAGGTTCACAGTCAAATGGCTATCTGCAGCGAGAAAAACGCAAACTCATGCTGAAGTGGCTTTGTGGGTGCATGGTGCTTTCTCGGGGCTTTGGCTTTTCTTCACAGAAACATTTGCCAACTTTTAAGCCTTTCTATAGAGATTGTTTTGAAGTTGGGATGTGTCAGAGCTAGGTTCATTGCTCCAAAGTTTAATACAGTGAAACTCCTTATATATTTCTTCTCTTAACTGTTCACTAAATATTGGGCTAGGATGTTTCTCCTCAGTATGAGTAAGCTGTGGTTTGGCTGGTGCCTCTAAATGCAAGTACAGTGTAAGTATTAGCAAACTTTTTTTGACCAGAAATTTTAAAAACAAAAGAAAGCAAGAATCTGACATCTTAAGGATAAAATTGAAAAATAGAGGAATGGAGTTTTTTTTAACTTGAGACAAGAAAATGAAATATTAGCCTTCTTCCCTCTGAGAACTGCATTAAAATCTGGTCTGCTCTTGCATCCAATCCATCTTAGTTGCTGCATTCTTTCTGGAATTTTTGTAAGACTTACAAGAGACCAGAATCTTATAGTTGTCTTAAATTACATTCCCTGCATGTCTTTGTTACATTGGTGGGGAAAGGACATGATGCTTGCCAAAGGAGAGTTCAGTGTATTCAGTATTAAGTCAGTCTTTGATGGTAATAGAGCAAATAGATTCAGTTAAATTGGCTTGTATACTGTATTATAAAATTCATACCTCTATTCCAAGTGTACAGGCAGATGTCTTGTTTGAGGCAGATGTTTTTGGAAAGAAAGCTCTGAGAAGCAAGGTAAAGCAGGTTTTGGGGATAAAATATCGGCTGAAAAGGGTTCCGAGTGCCAGGAATGTGATATTGATTTTTTTCTTATCTATGTAAAATCATTCTTAATGTGTTCTCTCCAAACACTGACAAGCCTTATTCTACTCACTGTCTGAAGAAAACGAATGGGAGGCTACCAAAAAGCTGTAATATGGAAAATAGATTCTTCAGGGCAGAAAAGATTTTGATTGTGATTAAAGGTGCTTTTACTGACTGAGTGTTCAAGTAGGTGTAATTTCCAATTACTTTAATTATCTCATCAGGATTATAAAGCTGGAGCTATTTTAATCATGTATGTAACTTAGAAAATTAATTTTCAAGATTCATTATAAAATTTATAACCAGGACTATACAGCTATAATTCTTCTGTAGTTATTATATGTAGTTATTTGTCTGACATTAAACTTCATTGACTCCATATGTAACATGGATAACACAAGTTTATCAGATTAAGAAATCTGATTATTTTTCAGGAAAAAAAGCCTCTGCTTTATGGTCTTCTAAGGTCATAATGATCCCATTCTGATTTTGCTACCATAGTGCTGCAGAATTCACCTAATGGTTCCTGATGCAAACAAGTACCTTCTGGCTTTATGCCTTAAAAATATTTCAGTTTGTATAGTTTACCTTTATACATCTTCCTGCTGTAAAGTTCACAATGAGGAGGCAGTAACTGGTTACAATCTACCCCCTCTGAAGTTAAATTGTCCCTTGTGTCAGCTGCATCTTCATACCTGTGTTCTGACAAGTGAGGTTTCTGGGTGTAGTTTAACAGCCTCAAGTTAGAGTGTAATGCTTCCCAAGGGCTATATAGCTATCCATAATGACTAGCTGGAGAAGAGTTTAGCTAAATGTTAGATGATAAGCAATTTTGGTTTCAGTAGGCTAGAGGCAGTGGTTGAGAGATGATGTAACCAGCAGTAAAAGGTGTGGGGAGGAGTGTTAAGAAGTAGGAAAACGCAAGTCTGACTCTTTGAGCTGTGAAAGTTTAGCTGTAAAAAAGATCTGCTGTCATAGAGGCCAGGAAGAAGCTTCAAACAGGTATTATACTGTGTGGAATGTATGTACCTGAAATTCTTGTTGTGCTAATACAGTTGGGTTATGCAGAGAATACCTGACTTTTTTTACCCTTACAGCCAAAATGAAGCAGTTGCATTACAGAACAGCCTAAACTCTGAATTTCAGCTCTAGGCTGCTAGAAAGTGTTCTCATTTTCACAGTATAGATTGACTCTCAGAATTTTAATTTTAAGTATTTTGAGGTCTACAATATGAAGCTTAAACTAGAATATTGCAGAATATTTTAGCTGTTTGTGGTGTTAGGGCTTATGCCATGATTCTGCTGCTTTTTGGTTAAATTGTAAGAGTTAATGCCTTCAACAGAGACAGGATTGGTCCTTTACGTAATTGAGAATATTAGATTCATGCTGAAGATACTGTAGAAGAACATGCAACATTTATGTGGATTATTAAAGAATTCATTGTGATTAATGACACTTGCATAAAGAGCAGACAATGTCATTGGTTAGACTAAGACATTCTTAGGCTGCAAGAGTAATTATTGGGGTTTTGCCAATTTTGACTAGATCTGGAGAGCTCTGAGGAATTAAAACATGGATCCCTGTTTTAATGGAACCCATTGTGTGTCTTGAAGCTGCCAGAACCCTGATGAATTATGTTTGCAAGAAGAGCAAGTGTTTCACTGCCAATGGATTACAGAAGGTTACACTGATTCTAGTGCTGGCATATAGAATCTGTAAAACTTCTCAGTAGGTATGGGAATCTACATTGCAAAGGAAGATTTAACTGTTATGCAGAAATCAAGGGAATTAAACTGCTCTTAGAAAGATTTAAAATCTCAATTGACTTCTGCTTTCTTCATGGGGGGGTTCATGCTGTCTAGTACAGCAAAATACCAATTAATGTTTCCCCTTTATTACAGTTGGTTCATATCCATTATAAATTTGCCAAATGATTCTTAAAATGGTCTGTCCTGAAAATCTGTGGCTTTGGGAACGAAAGAAATCTGAAATTACTAAAGCAAAGGCACACATCCACACTAAGATGACATTTTTCTAATGACTACAAAGATGTAAGGAACAACGCTTCTCCATGTTTTTGTAGAGATGCTGACATATCAGTGGCTTCTTGAAATGATCAGATATAGCCTTACTGCTAATTACTGGTTTCACAGCAGAAAAAAAGGTGCTTCAACAGAGAAGGATAACTTAACTGTTTTGTTTTTAAAAGAGGAGGTTTTTGTTTTTGTAGAGACTCTTTCAACTGTAGGGAGAACTTTTGCTTTAATACTGATAGAGAGAAACAGAGTCTGGGGTTTTATGGTGGGTAAGAAGTTGTGTTCACCATTGGCTACAAAGAAACTGCCTGATGCTCGGCAAGGATTCATTCCATTTTGTGCTCTGTTGCAGGTATAAAATTAGGTACTATCTGATGTTCTTGAACCTCTGTTCTAGGAAGTGTGCATGCTACTAATAGTAATGCCAGAGGATTATGTATTATTTTTAGGTTAATGACAAAAATACATTAGCTGCCAGTTTCTTTTCTACCTTGTCACTCTTTTATATAAGTTCTCTAATTGTGTGTGTTTATAGACTGAATCTTTTAGCTGATAAATGTTTTTATTGACTTGCAGGGAGTTCAATATTTGGTTAATATTAAAATAGCTGGCCTATGGGAGAAATGGGTAGATAAGTGCTTGCAGGGTCTGAAGTGCTGAAAGAGAAATGTGATGAGAGGTTTAGTCTGCTAGGTCTTGACTTTCCTTTTACCCCTGGTGTAAGTTATCTCTCTAGCCTGATTTTTTTGTGAAAAGGATAAGGATTTTCAATTCAATGTTTTTCTGTCATGAAGTCTGTCGGTGTGAGTTTAAGTGTGACAGTTGGTGGTAGTTTGAGCATTGAGTTGTAAAGATGTTAATCTGGGTCACTTTGGGAACCAATAGCTGCTGCATGCACTCCCCCAAATAAGACTGTTCTCTGGACACAGCAATGATCTGGGACTTGAGCTCTGGGGAAACTACTGAAGCAACAGTTCCACTGGACAACAGTGAAAACATTGCTGATTCCTTCCTGTAGAGTATGGTGTTTCCAGAAAGCACAAGAAACCAAACTAGAATTTATAGAGTTAGGCTAAGGAACTTCCCAGTTTAAATCAACCAAGATACATGACTGGTGAAAGAAGACTTAGAAAAATGTATAGCAGATTTGAAAAACAAAATAAAATGGGCAGCAGTATGCAAAGATGGTGTGTTGAGCTTTCTGAGCAACTTGAATGAAGCTTGCCTATTTTTATATTGAGGCCAACTTGTATGGGAGTTAAGGTCTATGTCAGATCTCTTACTCTTTCAATAGACTGATTGTAAGTATGAGTGAAGAAGGCAGATGAGTTGACTTGTGAACTTACAGATTTTCCTTAAACATAATAGATCAGGCATTTTCTTTAACTTCCAGTAAACTCCCCAGTGCATCCTGAGTCTAGGCCTCTGTAATTTGATGAAGCATTGGTAGGCCAGGTTCAGCAATTACCACTTAAATAGCAACATTCAATTAATTTGAAAATCCTGTGTAGAATTCTGGATATTCTTAAGGATTTTTTCTTCCAGAGATTTGGAGTGCTCATGAAATAGTACAATTTGTCAGGTATGAGTTGTGTTTTGAATTCTCTCAGGGCCCTTTTTTGCTGAATCTCTGGAATGAAACAGCTGAAGAAAATAACTTAGCTTCTAGACCTTATTTTTAAAAATGTTGAAGCACCCAATTCCCACTGATATCAGTTGGGTCTAAATACCTATAATGATGATATTTTCTAACCATTATTCTAATTAGTTGTTTTAAACTTTGTTCAGGGTTGTTTCATGTTGTCTGTTCCACTGGATGACATTTAGGTTTGGAAGGTTTCCTGCCTGCCTCCTTTACCTTTATACTCCTCAGTCAGTGAAAATGGAGACTTGCCAGCTAGAAAGATGTGCCTGGGGTCTGCTGCCAGCATAAAGGCCTCTGTAGAGTGGCCTCTTGAGGAAGGAGGGTCTTTAGATGTTATAGGTTAAATCAGCTGTTGATGGTTCTTGCAGAATCAATACTCTCATAAGGGAGACTGTAATAAACTTCATGGAATTCACCTGGTTGTCAAAGAACAAACTTGGCGTAGTCAAGAATCTTACCTAGATAGGTAAGCCTATTGCCACAGGCTTCTCTTACCATTAACCAACAAAATAGTTGAGTCTAAGCAGAGAATATAGCTTTTCAGGTAGCTGTGGTGGTGTCACAGACAATGAACAGGATAATGGAGAGCAGAGCTTAAGAAAATTGCCATGTAACAAACGACTGTACCAACAGTGGTCACACTCTGTGCTTGAAATAAGGATTTAATTTAAACTTAACGAGTTTCATGCATGCTAGTTAAAAGTAAATTGATTAGAAATATACATTTTGGTTTAACAACTGTGCTGCAGGAGAAGCATTTATTACATAGTGGTTGAAGTGACTGTTTTCTCGATCAATTCATATTTCATGTTCAGTAATAAAAATTGATGTAATCTAAATGCAGAATCCATCCTACTTAGGACTCAAAATTAAATGCTTGCCAAAGATGTTTATCAGAACTTCCCACTGTGGTTTGTGGCTAATTTGATCAAATGGTAAGATTTTTCTCCTCTCACCTGTCTGCAGTAGATAAAATTGTGGGAGGGGTATGTTGCTTAATTAACCCTGTAATACTTACATCTGGGTTAATTAACATCTAAATTAGGGTTTCTTGTGTATTACATGCTTGGTGCTGTAGTCTATTCTACACAATTTATTCCCCTGCTGCTAAGATGGTTTAAATGGTTTGGTTGTTTTTATAAAAAGTATTTTTCCTCTGCCTTAGATGCACCTCCTAGAGTACTATTATATAACACTTTACTTGATAAATAGTATATCTGAGTGTTCAGAGAACAAACAAGACTCTAATTGCCCTGGATATGTATCTGAATAAGCTTGGAATCCCAATTGATCACCATATACATTATGGTGGATGAGACCCACATCCAGTCGCAGTTGGTAGGATTTAAATATGCCCAGATGTTTTCTTGGTTTGGTTGCCTTAGTCTGAATACATTCAGCCATTCAAACCTGCAATCTTGATTTATGAGCTTCAATTTAATTATGATATGCATAAAATTTTACTGGAAAATGTCTGGATTCTTCAGAAACATCTGAAGACACCCTCTTTGCCACCTGTGTCCTAAGGCTGAGACACTTGCAGCTAGCCATCAACTTCAATTAAAAACTTGGAAGACAGTCTATATCAGAGCTTTAGCCTTCTGTTTTCTATGGTGTCTTACTAGCTAGTGTAGTGACTTTCCAGAAACAGTATTTTGCCTGGAAATAGCTTGCTTCAAAGGAGGACTGAAAACAAGCTATTCTTCAGAATAGCTCTTCCTAATTTAGGAGAACTGTTTGGGATTCTGTTACTTGAGTTTTGTGGTGAGAAATTTCTGCCCCAAAGAAAACTTGGTCATGCTGTTGTCCTTTTTAAAGCCAATATACTTCTGAAGACTAATAGAAGATACCTGAGTTTTGCAAACATCCTTCTTAGAAGATAAATTTGTCCTGTAAGACACGAACATTCTAATTTATTCCAGTTGTAGTCCTAGTGTATACATGTTAGGAATTTTGACCCAGAAACTATCAGATAATGAGAACTCTTCTTTGACTTGGTTTTGATCAGTGGAATCTGTTAGTAAGTATTCCTAACTCTCCTTGGAACTCTTTGGGGAAAAAAACTGCTTTTATTCAAGCTAGAGGTTAAAATTTTGTGGAATGCATAAACTAATGCTCCTTATTATAATGTATTGCACTGATATAAAGCCAGTCTGAATAAAGAGTTTAATTCAAATAACTCGTAAATCAAATGCTCATTATGACTCTGGGGAGTACCTTAAAGATGGCCAGCCCACACAACTTGCAATTTCTATCTCTTCATAAGTAGATACTAAAAAAGGTAGGAACTAAAATGTTAAGCACAGGCTGAGAAATGTGGCTTTTAATCTTTTGTTCCAAACAATGTGTCAGTTTCAGGACAAACTTAAGTGTGATGAAGAGTTTCCCTGTTCATCACAAGGGAAAACCTTTATTATAGAGGCTCCCGAAAACAGCTTATGAATTATTTCATAAGCAAAATAACTGTTTTCAGAGCATGCTTCAGAATCAAGAAGTCCAAATCTGTGTTCTGGGTTTCCAGCAATGAGAAGACACAGCTGTGATTTGCATTAGTAGTGTGGTTTTATGAGTTACAGGATTTCATGCACAGAATTCCATGACTGGAAGCCTCTAAAGTCAGTTCTTAGGAGTTCACCATGAGTGCATAGTTTTCAAGCCACAAATCTCCAGACCAATTGAATTGAGCTCAGTGTACTGTCATCTTGAAACAGATTTTTCTTTTGGCTTGTTGATGCTGTAATAGCAAAACAAAAAAAAATCCCAAAAACCAATTGTGCAATGATACTGGAAAGTCTAAAACAGTGCTGAGATGGAGTTAAAATTATTTCCTTAGTGTATCTGAAAAATATCCTTTCCTAATGCATTGTTCATTATGAGCACAAATTCTGGATGACATCAGACCAGTTGAGAAGAAATTTGATGAAAGTATTGTCTAGGAAGCCACACACTACTCCCCTTTAACCACTGAAATTAAATAAGCTAGCAGACAAATAGTCAACACAGGTATTTTATACACTTTTCTGTAACTTATCAAAACCAAGCTGTGAAGCATGGAAAAACTGAAATTAGTCTGTTGTGCAGGAAATCTGTGCACAGTATGAAAATAAGTGTGTGTGTGTATGCACAGCACTACTGACATACTTAACTATTCTTGAGGTTGACAGAACTGGTTATTACTGCTGAGACTTCCTATTGTGAACAATTAAAGATAAGGTCTTTGCCAAAATGTAACTGTTTGAACTGAATTTTCCCTACCTGAGCATCTGCTTGGGTATGGGATTGGGTTTTTTGTTTGAGACTAAACTTTGTTCTGGTAATGTAGTGCAGAGGAAGCTGGAGAGATGCAGGTTATGGGAGGACAGAAGAGGAAGGGGAGCAGGGAGAAAAAGAGCTAATGGAGTAGTGTCTAGACCAAGTCATTGAACTGCTCATTCAGCCCTGGGGGGGCAAGCTGTGGATCCAAAATATGACAAATCTATTCTGACTTCTCCAACTTAGTTCTGGTTTAGACTGTATGTCTGCTCAAGAGGGCTACAAAACCACCTGAAATGCAGAGCTAGATTCCCCTGCTAAGGTGAGGGAAATCCCAGATGGTGAACAGCTGGCTGGGATTATGCCCCAGGTTTTGCTACCTTTTCAGAGATTCTAGAGGGTTGTTACCAGCTGTTGTCACTGAGCAGCTGACAAAGTGTTTTTCAACATATATTTTTAGCTTTGCCCTGAATGTAGCTTAGTTGGATGCAAGGGTCAGGTTAAACTCCTCTCTCAGCATTTTCGTTGACTGTGAATCACAATGTACTCCATTCGTTACAGAATGAGAAAATGTGCATTGTTGATTTCTAATGCAGAAGTTCCTATGCCAGAGCCTTCACAGGGATAACTTGCTATGGTGCTAGAGAATCAGGTTGCATCAGCAGATGGATCTCACTGCTTAAGTCAGATGAATTGACTAAAGTAAAAAGCCAAAGTGAAGGATAGTGGGACACAGCTAGCAACTTGAATATTTCTGCACAAAGTGGTCTCTTGTGCACTGTGGTTCACACCATTTTTTGGTGCAGTTGCAATGGAGTAGCCAAGACTGTAAGCTACTTGCATAGTTAGTTCCTCTGTCTTATGCACCTGGGAATCAGAGAATAAATTATTTCCTTAAGCAGATTGAATGTAAAATCAATGATGAGCCAAAAAAATTACCTTATGCCTGAAGCTTGAATTAGAAAAGCAGCTTTTTTGGGAGGTGCTCCTACAAGGCAGTAAGGCATGTTGAACCACAGGCACTAATACTGTATTTGGTCCTGCATGTTTGGGAAGATAACGTATAATGTGTTTTAAGGTTGACACCAGGTACTGTGGTTTCTAGGGAGATACGAGCTTTTGAAGAGTAAAGGGGAATAACTGTTTACCTCTAAAGGATATTAAAGTGAATTGTTTGAGTACTGTTTTAGTGATATAGTTGGTTTTGTTGTCCAAACTTACGTTATAGCACTGAAGCAAAACAATACTATCTACATACACATTTGAAAAATATTAAGTACAGAGGTAAACAAAACAGATATGTACTTGGCACAGTGTACTTGGTTTTTTCTTAACAGGCATAGATGTATTTTTAAATGCTGGATGCATACTATGTGCAACTATTGCAATTATACTTTATCCTTAAGGGGAAAAACTAAGTGAAGTCACAGCATACCAATTAATTTTGTGCATTTCTTTCAGAGAATAATTGAATTTAAGTAATTAAGTTTATTACCTGCTGAATAGTCTTGGAGGACAGACAGCCAAAAATCCAAGTATCAGCTGTTTTGACATTTGTGCTGGCACAAAATCCCAATTAATTAGATCTAGTGTTACAGCTATGACCTAGTAGCATTCCCTTGAAGGAAATAGTGGAAATGGATTTTAAGATAGGTATCACATTGCAAAAATGAAATCTCAACTAAGTGAGACCTGTGAACTTGAGAGTTTAATAAAAAGATGTATTAGTAGAGTTCTGCATTTGTTCAGGGCCTCAAAACAGAAATAGAGCAAGTTTTTGCACTGTTTACTATGTCAGTTTAGCTGAGTGACCTTCAAAAATACTGCAACAAAACAAACATGGCTGAGCAATTTCCATGTACTTTGGATTTCACTTGTGTTGCCAATTCTTGATGCTGACAAACTGCAAGAAATTTGAGTTGTGTTCTACCCCCTTAAAAAATATTTTTGTAAGTTTTTTGAATATAAGATTCTTGACTCTGTCCAAAAAAGGTGCAGTGGATATTCAGTAGTTTCAAGCATGTTCAATGAATAGCCATTACTAGCTTTTTCAGCTTTCTGGAGGTCCTGTTAAGACATTAGTGTGTTGCATGGCTTCAGAGAAGTCTTGCATGACAGCGAACCTGTCACACAAGGTTAGGAGTGTGTCCCACCTGAGTTCTCAGAGCCCCAGTCAAGCATTTCCATGGTATTTGTCGTCAGCCTGCAGCCTGACACTCATAGCTGTTTTGGCAGTGAAGCTGTCTTCTCTCTAGTCAGTAACTACATGGCTGAAAGGCACAAAGATTATTTTTCAGCCCTTTTCTGATTCCTGTGCCCCTAGAACAGAGCTGATCTGTGGTGACCCTTATGTTGCTAATCTCAGGCTGTTTTGAGCTATGCACCAGTTGTCTGAAGAACAAACAAGTAATCACAGATAATTAAGGCACAAAGTCGTGCTGCCTACATCACCTGCAGCCATGTCTTTAAAAGGCTCTACCCTGTGTCGTTTTAGAGGTGCTTCTTAGCAATTGGGCATCTGAGTTGTTTTTGTGGTAGCATGGATCAAGCTGCAGAGGTACAGGAGAGTGTTTGTAAAGAGACCTGTTGTTCTGTCCTAAACCCATTTATGTGTGATACAAGTTGTTGCCACAGATCACTTTCACTGCATTTCCTAAAAATTGTAGGACTTAGAGGGTAGTCAGGTCTTGCTGGCTGCTTTCTGTCAAGACACAAAAGTATATTCAAGTCTGTGCCAGCTTTGCTCTCACCTGCCTGAAGATCTGCAACAGTTTGTGCTGCATACCTTTGGGCCCATAACTAAATGGACAGGGGCTAAGCTTGGAAGCAGTTACAGAAAAAGGCTACAAAATCTGAACTCCCCAGTATCCTCTGTGTAAATTAATGTTGAAACAGTGTTGCTCCACCATCTGCCAAAAATCCTAGATGGAGATTTAATAACTTCCCTAAGGGATACAAATTTAATAGGAGCTACACAGCTGTACCACCCACCAGCTTTGAAATCATCAACTAGTTTTCCAGGAATTATGTGGTTCCTTGATCATGCAAAGCAAATAGAGCAGATATTCCTTTCCTCATCCGATTTTTCCCATTCAGGTTGAATTGTACCAGTGTGTATCTACAGTTTAAGAACCAAACTACAAGGAAACAGTCCTCTATCTGTATTAGGGGTTTTTGTCCATACATTTGTGGAATGTTGTCTTGGGAAACACATTTTGATCCGCAGTTTACTAAAAACATGAATTATGAACTTAGTAATTTCCATCAGTGTTCATAGCACAGCATATTTAAACAATTATCCTTATCCAGGAATAGGTGACAGTAGTTTCACTACATTAGCAGGAGATTCTTAAGCAGCAAGAGTTACAGCTGCCTTCATATAGTATGAACTCCTCAGTACTTTTGAAGTGATAAGGACTTCTATGATAGTGTGAAAACCAACACCCTTAATTTCTGGAGAAGACAGGGCTGTTGAGTGCCCATTCAACAACAGTGAGTTGGGAAAACCTGGTTATTGTTATAGGTCCAACAAAGGGAATCAGACTTTCTTCTGAAATGTTCTTCATTATTACTTCTATAGAATTGGACTGTCTGTCAGTCTGGGAGGATACCTACTGGAAAGTGCTTGACATGACTAAAAATCTGGCTGCTAAACTAAACAGGATATAGTCTTACTAGTGACCAGAGGAATTTATCAATTACCAATTGTATGTCACAAAAGCCACAGATCTGGCTTTGGGGCTCTACTTCTGCAACTTTTTTGTGGATCCTCTTCCAGTGAATGAACTTGAAAGTTTGTGTTATTTTGAGTTTCCCAGTCCAGCTGGCAGTATTTACAGTAACTCAGTAAGAAAATACCACAATTCATCATTCTTGTAAAAACAGAGCTTTCTGAATATGCTTCATCCCTTTATTGTTTAAAAGCTAGAGTTGCTCTTGCTACAAAAGCAAATTAACCTTGTCTTAGTTTTTATTTTTTGTTTGTTTTAGTTTATAAGATTAGTTATAGAACTGATTGTCTTATCTTTATGGATGACTTTGGTCTGCTAGATTGTTCTACATAATACTGTGAGCAATACTTCCACCCTCTTTCCTCTAGAGCTAGGGCATAACCTTCAGAGGGTTGAAATGCTTTTTTTTTTCCACAAATTCTGAAAGAAGACAACAGAGTTGCCTAGTTTATTTGAAAACCTGTTTGCTTGAGAAACAAGTGGACTAGCAAGTCACAATAGTTACTGCTGTCAAATTAAAATATTTTCTGAATTAGATGGTTACCAACTGGATCACCTGTCAGCAACTGAGCTGTGTACATCACACCAGAGTATGTGTCAGAGATGGTCTGCCCAAGCTGGCAGGTTTCTGCTGTAGCTCTGAGTCTGCCAGAAGTGACCACTTTTGTAGGTGTCCCCAAATGCAGCTTCCTCTGGGTATTGTGAACTGAGATTGAATTGTCAACCTGCTTGGTATTTAATTGATATATGATCTTGATGTTCCTTCAATAATAACTAAGGTGCTTAAACTCTTATTCTTCCTGTGAATAGAGATCTTGGAAACTTGTTACTTTATTAAAAACTTCAGGTTTCACTTATTTCTGCACTGTAATGAATAGCCTGCATAGAATTAAATATTCTTCCTTTGAACTCTCATTGAGTAACTTACTGTTGGAAAGTGACAGATCTGCCACTTAACTCCAAAACCTGTATTTTTGCTAATTATTAGCCTAAAATCTCTTAAAGGGAAAATACATGTTAAGAAATTGACCTTTTGGCATTAGTGTCTGCTCAAACTGTGCACATAGCATATTCTGAAATGCTGTTGCCTCATGGGAGCTGTAAGAATGTTCCTATTGTGTTCCACTCAAATATAAAATTTCTTTCCATTCCCAGACTCTGCTGAAGGGCTGAGCAGGAAAGGCTGTGCAGCTGTGAAAGGGACAGCAGCCAAACTTTCTTCTGTGCCTGAGCGGATTAAACTGCTGCTGCCTTCAGAGTACTCACTCCCTGGCTCAGACCTATTTGTTCAAGTGGTGCTTTCTGGAGAACTTTAAAGGCCTTCCAGTTGTGTGCATGGAAAAGAAGTGTTAGGAACCTCATGTATTGGAACAGCTGGAAGCTAACCACCTAGAGTAAGCCTCCTCTGTTCCTGCTGGTTCTCCACAAAGCCACAGCCAGTAAGAAGCTGCTCTTTGTAAGTCCCTGGGGTGGGCCACTGCAGGAAGACACCCTCTGTATAACTTTTTCCTTAGGAGTAAGAAAAGAAAAATGGTAACCAAACTTGCATTTCGTTTCAGATTCCTCATGTTTCTGGAATTGAAAAAGAAAGCAAACACATTTCTTGATTTACCAAGATCACAATCCAAGCTTGGCAATAGTTTCTTCTACATGCAAAGACCTTTCTCAATTTTTTACAAAGCATCGAGGGCTCTCTCTGGCTGGCCTGCAGATTATAGCTGCAACTAGAGTTGTTATACTTCACCAGTTTTGCAAAGCAGAAACTTTGAGAGGGACATAAACAAGAGAAGAACTTAGTTTAATATCTTTTAATTAGAAACACCTCGAAGTATCTGTTGTAATCTGGGTTACCAATTCATGCTTTCTTCCTGGCCTGTGATCTTACTCCAGGCCCAGGGCACTGTTAATGAGCCTGTTAAAACAGATTCAAGTTCAGGTAGGATATGAAATTGTATGTAAACTTAGTCAGCTCTTTGACTGCTCAGATCTTCCCTTCTGAGAGGATGAACACCCTTAAACGGAGGGAAGGAAAAACCAGGTATTGTATACTTTGTGGAAGGGGAACTGAGGCAGAAACCCAGTGATAAACTTACACCACAACTGGGATCAAATATCAATGATGCAACAGATAGCCTCATGTGGGGTTATCTTAAGTATGCTGAATGTGTCTGTGGTGGCAGTTTTTAGCTAGCAGGCCCTGTAAAGCCTCTGCTAATTTGAGACACACAATTGCAAGTGCAATTGCAAGCTGATTTGGCCCATGTAAACAAAGCTGTGCATGTAGTCTGCAATCAAGTGAGCACATGTGCACAGCTGTGTTTATCTGACACTTTGCAGATCAGGATTTTATTTCTAAATAAAATTGTTCATGCTGACAAGAACAAGGTCATGGAAATATTAGTGCTTAGAAGGAAATAGGTATATTTAGGATGTCACCTCAAGAGCTTGGAATTTAGGATTCTAATTTTTGAAAAGCATTGGCTTCTTTAATATTTAAGCCTTCACTTAAATGTACCCAACTACAGTACCACAATATAGCTAGAAAAAGCCTTATTGAGATAATCAGTGGACTACTAGTAAATAAAAACTTGCCTAACACTCACCCTAGACTTTCAAAGCAAAGTGGTATAATTTTGGGGCATTATTTATTTATTCCACAAATAAAACTTCATTTTTCAAGGTCTCCTACTTTGGTAGCTTGCACATAATTACTGCTTTTAGTGATTGTGTCTAGTATAAGGGGGTTTGCTAGTAATCTGGGGTAAGTTAGGAAACTTGAACAAGCTGAGAAACATCCTGAGCTAATCTTCTGTTGGGTTCTTCAAATGAAATGTGTGTGCAGACCTTCTGGGGCATGTCTGGGGATCATGTTTGCCCTTGTGTCTGTAATGCTATAGCTGATGTAGGTTGGATCCTGAGATGGTGTAACTTACCCTGCTTTACCAGGTTGGGCTTAGGTTATACAAGATGAACATTTAAGTTAATCTCCTGCTAGGTTTACAGGAGAACTAAGGACTAGAACTATTAATGCTGGCACTTGCCCTTGTGAAGGAGCTATTTTAGAAACTGAACTTTTAAAAAGTGATCTGTTATTTTCAGGTTGAGCACAGTGTAGTCCCTCTTTCTGGGGAACTCTGAATCTTCCCACTTTTTGATAATGAGGTGTCTAGCCCTTCAAATTACAAACTACTGGCAATTAAATTGGATTTAAAACTATCTGTTCCACATGCATATTTTCAACTTGATAAACTATTTGAAGCTTGTTGCATTCAAAGTATCAATACTCTCAGCAAATGCTGGAGAGGGCTACTCACGGTCAGACTGGATTCCAGCAAGTAAAATTGGCCCTGAAGTGTCAGAGTGATGCCAAATGGAAAAATGAAATTCCTGTATTTTGGAGAATGTACTGAGCTGTTTGTATGAAGCAAAGTGATTCTTTGACCCAGAATAGAAACTTTCTGGAAGGCAGAAGGAGTGCAGTGTGGGGCCTCTAACTATCAGCTTGGGAAAGCTCTCATCACCTTTGTTTTTATTTCTTATTTCCATGTCCTTGGCCAAAGTTCCTTTATTCTGATCCAAGATGACCAAGGATGAACCGCCCTATTTTTTCATCCCCTTTCACTATTGACCTTCAGAGCCCATGCACATGCTGATGGATTTCTGATGCATCTGCCTTGACTGGTCCCTGCATAAGAGGTTAATAATCTCAAAAAAAAGAAAACCCCAAAACTATAAGGGAGGCCCTTCAGATGGCAGGATCTGTGTGAAAGGCAGGTATTTGCATTTATAAGAATGGGAAGATTCCCTTTGGTTCAGAGCCCGTGCTTTAGGACAAAGAAGCTCTATGGCCTTCTTGCAGCAGAATAGTTAAATATTTAATACTGGAAAAACACAGTACCAGTTTGGTCTTCCAAATAGCTGAAGCCAATTTTGAAAATAATACAGGTTGAGCAAACTAGCATAAAAAAACTAGCTAGAAAACTTCAGCTATGCTGTTTAAAGTCCTGGCTAAATTTTATAAGGAACAGTATAGCTCTGCTGTGCAAAGGCTTGAATAAATTAATTTTAAGTGCCTGTTATACAGCTGAGAAATCCCCACTGTGTCACCTGGAAACTTAAAATGCTGTTGTCAGTATCTTCTCTACTTCGCAGCTGTGTGATAGACCTGTCAGTAAAGAATCAGCACTCTAATTGCAGTTACATAAGGTCTTAATGTTTGAGCAACAAGGTTTATTACTGCTTTTGGGGGTTAATACACAAAAGCAGAAAGCAAAGTGATTTTTGCAACAGATTGGGCAAAAGGACAATGGCATACTGAACACAAAGGCAGAAAGAACCTTAGACTGTTCTTGTGTATGTTGGTTACAGGAGTACAGGAAAATGGTTTTGTATAGGCAATACTGTTGCTGCAAAACTATTTTTTTTTTAAATTAGCTATGGATGAATACTGTAAGGATTGAATAACTGCACTGTCCCTGCTTTGAATGTGAATTTGTGCGGTTTTCATAACTCTTTAATGAAGTTTCTTCTTCCTTGCCTGACCCTATATTGTCAAGTGTATGAGAAATGCCAGAGTGAACTTTGAGGGTACATAGTTAATAGAAAAGAGGATTAATGTAGTCCACAAAGACCTCTCTAACATATCCTGTAAAAACACAGTAAATATCACAAGTTACCCTTATTCAATGTTGAAAGAAAAGTTTCAAAGCTTTAATGTTTTCAATAGCCAATGCTGTTCTCTTGTAGCTGATTAACAGTACTGAATTTTAGTAAACTAACCATTTTTGTCAAACATGTAGAAGTACAGGTCAAATATAGACTAAAATATCAATCGTAAGAAAATTAACTTTTTAAAATATAATTGTCCCCTCATATTTCTTCTGCAGCTGTGGCTATGTTTAGTAGCAATCAGTGCGTCTTGCATTCGGTGAATAATATTTTCATCCAATTTCTGTTTTATAGACCAATTGGTCATTCCTGTATCCCCTGTTCTGATGCTTCCCAACACCAGAATTACAGATACTGTTTTACAAATTTATTATTTTACCATAAAATTAGAACCTGTTGAATCTCTGCATTTCTTCTGAAGAGCAGCAAGTACAAAAATATGCGTAAAGATGCTTTAATAAGAGCTTTGTTTTCATGCCTTTCCAAACCTGTGACGAGAATCAAAATCAGTGAACTTAAGGGACATGAATTAGATAAGCCACATGTACCAAACACTTCTTCAGAAACCACAGAAGGCTCTCCCACAACTTGATTCTGCAACAACTCAACCCAAAATGTTATACATGAAAACCCTAAGCATCTTTTAATGTGTTTACCCTTAAGGCAGAGATTTTTTTTTAAACAATGCCCAAGAACTTAGGTGTGACTGCCCAAGTGAAGTAAATCTAACTGCTTTCTTCAGTGCTTGGTCTCTTGTACACATTTAGGAGGCTGAGCTACTTATGAGAAACTAATTTGGGGATACATAAAAACTAAGAAGGACAATTTGGGGAGATAGAAGTTGGAGCCTGGAAGTTTGTCAAGACACATGAGCTCTGTAGTTGGTGGGTGAAAGAACAGAAAGGTAAATATCAGAACATCTTTAGTGGAGTCCTCCTTGAAAGGGTAGAGGGTTGTAAACAATTGGAGCCATGAGCTCAGCAAAAGGAGCAGGAGTCTGAGTAACTAGAGGTTCATGAAGTCAAGACAATCTTCTGGAGAAAGTACTTGAGCATTGTCTTCAAATATGGCTCCTGAGTTACTTTCAAAAATAAGTGTCTCATGTTTTGAAGAAAACAAATGAAATATTACTATGCAGTACATATTTGTATAGATTGGTGGAAGTAACTGAATCATCATCCACAACTCCTGGATTGATGGAGAGCTTTTAAAAGATGTTTCAATTCAGTTTTTCATTCCTTTCAGTTCAGCTCACCTGGTGTTTCCTCTGCTCTAGAAAACATATTAAAATCTAGATGACTAGAAAAATTCTGTACAAGTTTCCAGGCTGCTTGTTGTGAAACCAAAAATAAAGTAAAACAACAAAAATTAAATCACTCATTGTTGAGGCAGATGTCAAAGTTTTACAGATTATTTTTTTTCCTTATGTCCCAAAAAAACAACCCTGCTTCCCTTCAGAGCACAATAGATGAAGAATTCTGTTCAGCAAGTGCCCAAAATGGGTTGAAGCATGCTGAGTGCTACACACAAAAAACACTATGAAAAATGCCTGATTTTCTTATCTGTAAATCCCAGGATTTAATAAAAAGTTACTGCTATGTGAATTAAAATAAAAAATCTCCATGAAAATCAGGCAGGCAGGAGGGGAAAGATTATGCCAAACTGTCAGTCAGGTGACACTGAAAGATGTCTGGTCCCAGTAGTAATATTTACTTGGCTAATCCTTAACTCCATATCTTAAAAACCATGAAGAGTGGTTTATTACAATGCAGAACTGTATGCACTGCCATAAACTGTAGAAGTTGCTGAAATGAGAATACTGATAAGCAAAACCTATCAAGAAGAAGTAAATTAAAGTTCAGTCCAGGTTTCTTGTGGAATATGAACTTCCTTGGTACCAGGACCTTATTAAAAATGGGGAAATGGTCTTCAGAAAGCTTTGGTGGGGAAGAATAGTGAAGAGAAGGCATTAAGTAGAAGTTGAACTTGTCTTCCCAAAACCTCATGTGGCACAGATAATAAACAAAAGTTAGCACAAGTAATCAAATTTTTTGTTGTCTTGTGCCACAGGATTCACTGTTTGCTAATACCTTCTGACTGTATGTTTTCATCTTACAGTCAATGCAAAGTGATCTCCTATAACAATAGGAGATTAATGGTAGTTAAGCACTGGGATGGCTTTATAGGTTCTCCTTTTTCCTAATATAGAACCTCAATATTCAAGAATTAAGGCACTTTCTTAAGTATTAATGTGGTTTCCTACAAATATATTCCTTGTATTTCTCCTTGTTGGGCAAAACAATTGTTAAATCTAACACCTTCTTAAGCAACATAGGAAAACATCTCAGAAGAAAAACTTTATTCATAATAAACAGACCACAACACTGCTGTGGTTATGCCTTCCTGAACCTGTGGTATTGTTTATGGAATGAAAGGTGTCACATCCCATTAGATTTAGTGGTGGCCAGCACTGAAATCTGACTCTATACTCACAGTGAAAACTTGAAAATGTGGATATTATTTTATTACAGCTATACTGAATGTGTAGCCTTTAAATATAAGTTCAGTAAACTAATAAAAATTCAATTGTCTGATTATTTACATCTCACCAGAATGCACAAGGCTTTATTCTCCTAGACACTTCAAATAAGTTCTGATATTGCCAGATATTTTTGGTTTTTATCACCATGGTATCAGAAAGCTTCTACATGTGCTTGAATAGAAATAACATTTTGGGTAGGATTTTTCTTTCCAAGTTCAATCAGACTTTTCTGATTTTTTTTAAATTTTTTTTTTTAAATACAATACTGGAGAGAATAATTGTGGGCTATGTGCATATTGCACTGCATGTGGCTTGACATGTGGTTCCATATGCAAGCAACACTCAGCTGGGGCGTCATGTCAACACTGCATGCAAGGTAAAATATGCTAAGCAAACAACTGTCATTAAAGAATAAGCTTCTCCAAAGAATAAGCTAGCTGTGTATTGAAGTGCAGTGTTTAAGAGTTCTTTAATGTAGTGCCATTAATATACCTAGGTTGGGGGTGGGAAGGGGGAGAATTCTGTGATAACCCACAGGCAGCATTGTAACATCACTTGTGCATTTAATTATATCCAGTTAACTGAGCTGTTTGCATTTCTGATTCCACAAAGTGCCTCCAGCATTCCTAAAACAGCTTTGAAGATTCCTCCCTGTCCAATAATCCATCAATTTAATTAGTATACACCATAGCTGATGAGATAAGCAAATACCTTCCCAAATAACTGATGTGCTGTTTTTGCAGCAATAAAATCTTCATAGTCATAGTCCTCCCCACTATTTACTGTAAATCAGAAAATCCAAAGTTTGCTTCTTAATGTAAAGCAGTAAGAAAAAGCAAACAAAACCAATAAGCTATTACAGTAAGGCTCTTCCAGGCTATAAATTGAATAAAATATAGTCATTTGGAAATTGAGGGGAAAGTTGGTCTTGATTATGACCAGTTCATTGCCGGAACCGCTTCAGAAACTCTGGCCTCAGTTTACGGTAGTCTTTGCATTTTTAATGTCTTGTATTTGCATCAACCATATTTTATTTTCCTTTCTCTGAAATGTACACAGCTGATTACAACTTAGTTGTCTGGCTTTCAGCATCACTCTTGCCAACCAACTGCATAGTAATTAAATCATTTTGCAGTCTGCACACATTACTTTTGCCTTTGGTAAAATTTCAGGATGTCTTTCATGCCTAGAGGAGGGCTCAACAGCAAAATCCGAAGTATGTAAACAAAGCAAGATGGCTAAGTATAATTCAACAGCATTCAATGCCATTCTCCAGGTATTAGGGTGACCTTTTAGAAAAAGTTTTTGGCAATGAACTTTAGTCTTATGTTAAGATTGGGGTTTATTTTCTACTTTCTGAACTGAATATGAATGATAGTATGGAAAAGATCAGATGAACAGCATGATGAGGCAGACTTCCTAGTTCTTAACCGGTGAAAAAAAAAGCAGATTTGTTAGCACAAATTAGGTGTTGCAGCTTTGCAATTGTGTAGAGCTAGAAGAACCACAGGTAAACACGTTCCTGTATGCCGTTCTTCACTATTTGTCTGTGCTTCTCCCACATGTGCTTGGCAGGCTTTCTTGCTTTATCCATTTTCATGTGTGAAACAGCAAAATTTTGGCTTGTAGCCAATCCCTTTTCCAGGGTAAAAGTGATAGCTTAAGGAATCAATACAAAATAGAATCTTTTCTAAAAAGTCTTTAGTCATGTCTCAGCCTCACTACAGAACTGCACTTCAGGATGCTCACTGCCATGCTAGACTACTGCTTTCTTGAGGTATCCTACCACTAATGCAGGAGCTGGTTTTTTTAATGATAGCTTTTGTCTGTTTCTGGAGTATTAAAATGGAACATCAGTATAAAATTATGTCAGTAAAATTTTCAACTACTCCCTGAATATGTTTCATAAGGTAAACATCCCTTGGCCACTGTTTTTATCTTCAGTCATTGCTCGGTTCTTAGGAGTTTGTGGAGATTTTTTTGTCACGGAGGATCCCATTTCAGGTGCCTGGAATGGAGATGATAATCTATTTCTGGCTCTGATACCTGAACCATTATAACATCTTGCAGCACTGCATCAGCCACAGAGAGGGATTGCCACAGAATCCCACTTACTGCTCTGTTGTCCTATTGGCACTCTGCTCATTGCTCCCCCATCTCCCTCCCAAACCACCAAAATGTTTGGGTAGTTGGAAGGTGAAGTTCACTTGCTGTTTCCTTGGCTGAGATAACTCTAGAGAAGTGTCAAAGCTTTGTGGCACAGTAATAGGAAAAGCGAACAGTGCGCAGTGGTATTGCTTGCAACCCCATAGACAGAAAACAAAATTGATGAATTCTCAAGGGCACTAGCCAGTTTTTTTCCCCCCTCAATCTGTCAGGAACAAGTGCAACAGTATTAGACCTGTCAAGGAGTGGCCAAGGCAAACAAGGAGATCACTCGTCAGTGTCAGTGACAAGATTCTGAATTTGATGGCAAAGCAACAAGAGGAATAAGGATGACTTGATAATGGAAGTGCATAAGCAGCACTTGAGGCAGTCAGAGAAGCACATGGGGATGAGAATGAGCTGCTGCCAGTGTATCTCCTTCATGGTGATGAAAGGAGGGGAGTGAGACTTGGAGTTTTACAACGACAAGCTTGAGAAAGTGTTCCAGGCTGAGCTGCAGAGTCAAATCCCCTGGAAATATGAACATCATGAAATCACCTTGGTTGTACCTGCAGGATAAAAAATATTTGGAAATCTTCCTGGAAGAAGAAAGAATGCATGGACCGCAGGCTGCTGCATTGGCAGCAGTATGGACTTTCAAGTTACAGTTCATCTTTTAAATCCCAGGAGCAAATTCACCAAATTTTATATTCCATACTTCTAATGCTTATTTTACCTGGCCAAAGAATGTATAAATGCTATAAACTCATTTTAACATCAGAGAATTTTCTGAAAGTGAAGAGAATTCAATTTAAAAATCTACAGTTCAGTGCAATGCGTTCAGCTGAATGAATTAAATGACGGTGGTGCTGTCCCATCTAAATGAAACCTACTCCACAGAATACTTGAAAAATAAATTATTATATGTATTATGTATTTATATAATATATTATATAGAAATATACTGGTATATAGAAAAGATTTAAGAGCTGTTTCAGCCACAACCTGACAGACAACGAACTTGAGTCCAGAGCAGAGACTCAAGTGAGGGGTTTTTTTTGCTATGGAGAAAGCTAGTTCCCACGAAACTACACTTGCCCATACCCAAGCCATACCACAACACTAACAAGATTCACATTTCGATCTGCAAGATCAGAGCACTTAGAATGAACAAGTTCATTACAACCCTGGAGTCTATAGAGAAAAATTCATTTACTGAAGGATTATGAATAATTACTGTCAACACATTTTTCATCAGTTTGTGGGAAAATCATTTTTGAACACAAGGCCACATTCAGTGTGTAAATCTTTCTGTAGGCTAAACACTCCTGTAACTACTTTACTTTGTAACTGCAGACTGGAGGACGCATGACTCAATATTAACTTGATTGAGATCTTTACATCTCTTGCAGTGATTGTATCTTAATACCATTTAACTGTAAATGGTACAACATCAATGCTGTTACATTTTTGGCATTGTGTCAGTCCAATATCCTAGATATAGGTGCCAGGATTTGTGGTTTTACTTTTAGAGCTATATGTGTAATTCTGGACATAACCTTCTGTTACAGCTAAGTCTTATGGCAAAGTGTTTCTGCAAGTAGACTGGCAACCAAATGTCCCTGAAAGGTGAGTGGCAGGAGGAGCTGATGCTGCCAGGAAATGGATAAGGGAGAGTGTTGGCAAAAACTAACACTAATCGTTGCACTTCCTTCTGAGGTCAAGTGAATTTGTTTAACTTCTGAGCAGCTGTGTTGTGTAGCTTTGAATGTTGTCTTATGTTGAACAGTGCAGACATGAGATCTTTTGCATACCAATTCATGTTACAGAAATGAAGCTGGAATTAAGAGCAAGACTGTTGTATTAATAAGCCCAGTCCTGGCAGATTATCCAGATAATGCTATACTGCTGACAATGAGGCTTGGTCAGAAGAATGTTTTTGGCTAAAAAAGTTAATTTGTTCTATGAATTGCATATTTTTGCAAGCAATTGCAAAGCAGAATTGGGCTAAAGATTGTTATCTTATTGCCCTTATATACTGTAAATCAACATTAAAAATTCAAGGCTTTTGGGTATAGATGAGCAACTTAGCTTCTTGTATCAAAGTTCTGGAAGTATTTTACCATGGTTAAATTGATGACTTGTTTATGCTATAGTCCTCAAAGTCATCACTGGCATTTGCCACAATTTGAAATCCATATGGCTCAGGATTGTTTCACCCTGTGAAACAATGAGTAAGATGACTGGCTTTGCCTTATTCTCATCTAAGGTAATGTACTGGCACCATGACTCTCTCCAGAGAAAAAAATGTTGTTACCTCATAGTGAGCCAATTACAGCCTTTTTGTTCCATCTCTTTTGGAACGAGTCACGGCGCTTGGATGCCTCTAGAGTGTGTGTCAGCTGGCCTGGTGCTCAGAACATTTTAAGGGAAGAGTGGAAAGGGTTCCATTGAAGACAATGATGACAGGAGACAGTGTGGCTTTGTAGTCAGAAAACAAGAGAAAAAGTTATGATTTATTTTAATGGCAGTTTTATCAGTGAGTGATAAAGGACCTTAGATAAATCCCTGTTAATCTGTCCATATTCCCATCTATGCAATGAGAATAACAGTATATTATTTAACCAGGTTAAAACAGATTAAGAAATGCATGAAGGTCTATCTCAATTCCTCACAGATTCTAGCACCACCACTTGGGAATCTGCAAAATGTAGCCCAGTGAATACTTGTCCTTTACAGCTGTATGGGGTTATGACTCCTATTTATCATCTTCATTTTTTTTGCTTCGGAGCATTTGAGAAAAGAAACAAAGAAGCCAGAAGGTGGGGTGTGGCTCACATAAACTCTGCTTTTTGGTCTCAACCACATTCCTCTCCAGTGACTTGAATGTCCTGGGGGGTTCTCTGTATTAAGATAAAAGTAGGTGGATTGCATCTATTGCTTGTGGACGATATGTATCTAATCTGCAGATGTAATGTATCTGTATCTGCAGGAGACTCCTGCAGTGGTAGTGAAGACTTTGAGATGCTGGTACTGATAGTGGTGTCTTAAAAGGTCAGAATGAAAAAATTAATCAGATTTCATATAGGTTGATGGAAGAGAAAGAGCAACTGTCATCTATCCAACATGCCAAAAACTTCCACACTTGTGGCATGTTTTCTCTAGGTCTGAGTGTTTAATGACAAAGCTGCCACACTTCTAACATGGAATCTCTAAGCAGGAGATAAGTGGCAGGGAATTGGAATTAACTGTACGGATAATGCAATGCAAGACTAAGATGAGTGAACTCAAAATTTGTGCCATGCTGTCTTCCCACTCCCTTTTCTCTTAATGTACTTGTAAAGCACCTACTGTATATTTTGGTACCTAAAAGGGAAAGATTGTTGTGGTGGGTTAGCCCTTGGCTGGGGGCCAAGCCACACACACCCGCTCACACAATTCCCGCCCCCACCCAATGATAGGGGAGAGAATAAAAGGGTTAAATGGTAAAGAGGACTTGTGGGTTGAGATAAGGACAACTTAATATCTAAACTACAATAATATTAAAAATAATACTATATACAAATATACAAATGAGCGATACAGTGACACTGCCCCCCCACCCAATGACCAAAGGCCTGGCCAATCTGCCCCCCCATGACCAAAGGCCTGGCCAATGACCTCGTAGGAGGGAGAGAATGAGTGACACACAATG
>NW_010145176.1:0-1156 GCF_000699245.1 Pterocles gutturalis
GGGGGGCTCTGCCCGTGCTGGGGGGGGAAGGGGAGGCAGAGAGAGGGAAAGCGGGCAAGGAGGGGAGCCCACGGGGCTTCGTCGGAAAAGGAAAGGCCAGTTAACGCATCCCCCCGCTTTTTAATTTTTTTTATACTCTCCCCCGAAATATATTTATTTTTTCGGGATGTAAAAAGAGGAAAACCAGCTTTTCCTTTATTTTCTTTCCCTCTCTGTGGGATTTTCGCAGGTACCTTCCCGTCCAGCGGTTGGGCTGGTTATCTGGCAGAGCTCAGTAACTGGAGCGGTGGTTGTGTTTGCTTTTCAGCTTTGCCATGCCTTCGCAGCAGAAAGAGCAGTTTAAAGCCTTTAGAGAGATTGCTAATAGATGCCAGCTCCTTGCCTTTAGATTCTCTCCCAGCCCAGGAGGATTTAGGATGGGATTGGGAGACGAGACGCCATTTCAGGCTCCAAAACACCCTGTTTTAAAATGACTGCGGGTAAGAGGATTAAAACAATAATACCCTTCTCTTCTTGAAGGTTTTTTTTTTCCCTTCTCTCCCTCCTATAGAAAGATTTCTTCTCCCAGAGCAAAACCGTTTAGACAGGAATTAAGGGAACAAGAAAGAATAAGATGGGGGGAGAGAACCTTTTAATTTGAGCTTGATATTTTGTACAAATTCTGACCAAAAAAAAAAAAAAAAAAAAAAAGAGGGGGTCAGTCTGGCTCAGGACACCAGAAGGCTCCAAGTGCCACTTTGTTGTATGTGTTTTAATTGTATATATGCTTTTTTTTTTTTTACCAGAGGTTATGGGGTTCCAAGCGATTGTCCCAGGAAAGAGAGAGAGCGGTTGAATCTATTTAAAGCTATTCCAGTCTATTCCAGCCCTCGCTCTGCCAAAGCCTCTCTTGCTCCCCATGAAGGAGAGGAGCCCCTCGCCCTGCCTTCCCCCCGCACCCTCTAATTAATACCCACCCTCTTCTGGCCGGGAAACCGATTGGGCGAAACTCGGCGCTTTGATTGCCGTTATGGCTTTTTCGGGGGCGTTTTTCGGGGTGCCGTACCCCGGCTGGCCTGGGCACCACCCCACAAAGCCCACGGGGAATTGCCCTCCTTGCCTTTTTGGGGTGACTCTGCAAAGGGCACCCTCCAAACCTCGAGTTTGCAACCGAGAC
>NW_010145177.1:0-5550 GCF_000699245.1 Pterocles gutturalis
GAGCGTCTGCCCTACAAACCCACCCGCAGTACAGAGGGGCTTTATGTAAAGTCAAACACTCCACCACGATAAACGCTAGCTTTACCTGAGGTAAACCTTACCCGCCAGCTCTGCCTGTTCATAACCGAGGAGCAAAAATCTCACCCCCCCGTGCTACCTCACACCAAGCAGGGCTATCAAATGACACAGACACCGTTTAAGAAAAAATTTACTAATCCGTTAGTACTTCTGCCAATATTGCAACAGAGGTGAAAGGCAAACACTGTTACAGTTTAGAAAAAACAAGTTTTATACAATTAAAATATTAAATCTCAAAAAAAAACCCAAAAAAACAAAAAAAACCAAACCAAAACCCAGTGGCCAAGTAAGACGCCTGGAATTTCAGACCCAGTATTAGCACCTACAGTACCACCAAAAGCCAAAACACTTCATCTGTTCTTTTTTTCTAAATGCTTGCACTCTTTCTACAATTGGACAATGACGCTCAGAACCTAAACCAGGACATCCTTGCTTTGATACGGGAGAAGGATATAAGAGAAAAATATTAAGCCAGCTTGGTTTGCAGGAGCTTTACTGTTGCAGGTATTGCTGAGGAATGTCGATGCGTGGGGGATACTAAATAACGCACAGTTCTACTTTTCAATAGTGTGCCAGCAGACAGAATTAAGAAACCATCTTACACAACATCTAACAGTTTGTCAAATCAATGTTTTCCTATAAATTATATATATAAATCCATAAAGAAACAGTTTTACAATTCACATATTAATCCGAGTAGGACAGGAATTGTTACGTTTATTGGTTCAGCATCCATTTTATTGTACTTACTGTTCCATGAATGAATAGACCCCCCTCTTCTGGCGAGCACTGACAGATGCAATAACAGCACAGATACAGTAGTAGAAAAAACACCAGCCTTAAAGTCCGGCTATTCCTCCCCCTTCTAGGAACAACCAAAACATTAAAACAAACAACACTTTGCCTTCTAGTTTTCCACAAGAATCAGCACAGGAAACGTAAAATGTTTGTTTGCCTTGAGTCACTTCTCGCCAGGCAGAGGCACCGTGTATCCCCTCACTCCAGTACTGAGCTGGAGGGAAGGCCTTGGTTCTGGAAAATTCCCAACTCTAACTTGTAGCTCTCCAAAGCCTGATTGATGTACAGAAGTGTTTAAAAACTAGGGAGGAACAGCACTGCACTTACGTAACTAAAACCAGACTTCTATTGGGCTAAGTGCCCTGTTTCTTTCAGAAGAGTACGTAGCTTTACCACTTCTGCTTTTTCTTGTGAAAAAAAAAAAAAAAAAAAAAAAAAAACCAACTAAAAAGTGATCTCATTGCTTAAGAGTTTGCCACAAAATGGATGCTGACCAGCTAGGTCACCCCACATGGAGCAGTTTTAGGAAGTTAGTCCTTGTAGTAGATGGCACTGTGGATCTGGCAGCAGAGAAAGGAATGATGCTCTTTAGTAGGAGGTAGGGGAACTTTGATACAGCAAGTCCACTGTTGAGCTATCTGCTAGAAAAGAATTTTCATATTATTAGAAACTATTACTAAATAAAACCAACAAAACCCTACACAAACCTTTACATAGCTGTATTTTGTTATCATACAGCAGGAAAGGTAGGGCTACCACATGCTGTGGCAAGAGTAGCAGGAATAGAAGCCAACATTGTGTATTTCATTTGTCTAACAGGAAATAAAAAACCTTCACTTCTTTGTTTCTTTCTGCATAACAGGCATAAATATTTCCAGTCTCCTTTCTGCACCCACTGCCAACAACCTAGACTTAGACTACCATCCCAGGATCTGCTGAGTGCCCAAGACAAGGGAGCCAGTACAAATCTGAGCTTTTCTAAAGCAAAGCTTAGTGTAGTTCAATACCTATTTTGGAAACCCTAGGATAGTAATTTTGCAGTTCTATACTGCATGCAATTTGCACGAGCCTTTATTTTAACATGAATACTTAATAAAGCGCCAGTTCCAGGTCAGGCTTACTTGGGTATGCATGCTTTCAAAACAGATGTTTACTGACCACAAATATTTGCAATTCATCAAACTATCCAGAACTTCATGAGCCAAGTCTTTCTTCATTTTAGAAATTTCAGTTGTTTGAACACTGACAGAACTGGCTTTTATGTAATTGCTCAGAACCCACATCACCTAGGAAAACATTCTGTAATAATTGCTGCGGAATGAGTCATGACAAATTACTTGTGCCAAGTGTATACAGATGCAGTTGATAAAACACAAACTTATTCCAACAGCAGAACACAAGTGCCATGCAATACAACAGATTCCCAAGTGCTAACAACCAGATAACGGAGGCTATTTTGAGACAGAACTGGCATCCATGAGCAATGCCAAGTTACAAGCCAGAGCTATTTAGAAATGGGTGTACATCAGCAAGAATCTCCACCGATTTGCTTTACCAGAACTACCTGGTCTGAGGTACCGCAGAACACATTCAGAAGGAAAAGCTGCATCTTTCACAGCAGCATGGGAAGAACAGGTGCTACTACAGCACCATCAACAATTTTTCTTGAGTATTTATCTCATGCTATTAGTATGAAAACTGTTTGGAAATACAAAATAAGCATTTAAATAGTGATCTGTTTTGAAATCTAGATTTAAGGGTTAGTCTTAAATTTTTGGTTCAGAACCTTATGACAGAATGACTTCATGCAAATAAAAAAAGGTTCTTTTATCTACAGAACAGAGAATAATTTTGGACATAATACAGCATAAGTTAGGTTTATGCATACTTACACAATCAAGACCTGAATTTCTCTAAAGGTAAACCTAGTGCCATCTAATTCAGTGGCATAATCCCAAGAGTTGACATTGCTTATCAGATAGCACTTGTTCAGAAAAGCTAGTCCACACAAGATTCGTGTGAACAGCTTTTTGTTACATACAGTGGCAGAATAAATATTCTGTCTGTGTGACAGAATCTACCCCTCCAAGCACACAAGACATTGATCTGGTATAAGGTCAACATGTACCTGAGACTCCAACGGTTTTATCTTCCACTAGTCATACCTCTGTCTTCATAAATGGTAATTTCAATCTGGACAGCAAAACTGTTAGGGAAACATACTATAAAAGGATTATGAAAACAGATCAGTGGTCTGTCCCGCCCAGGACTGTTCTGACAGCAAGAACACAAGACGCTGTGCACGGAAGGTCTGTCAGCTCTGCCACCTTCTGTTAAATTTCAGGAAAGGCTTTTCGCTAGACAAAAGCTGACACTTCTACAGTTCCGCTACTAAGTCACTAAGGCAAACTGAAAATGCTTTTACTCAAATTGAATGTTTTTTTCCAGGAAACAGATGCACAGAAAAATGTGGAAAACATTTTGAGAATAATGATGTCATGTAGGTGGCAGCTGGACGCTATTTAGACAGATACACAGATAACCCAACTGCAAGAAATTAGCCTTAGCAAGCATTTAATTGGCATTCCATGTTTGGTAAGTGTTACTCATTCTACCCCCACATTTCCTATGGGAGGTCTTTACAACCACTAAGGTAATAAGGAGATAACATGCCTGCAGCGTGGTTCAACAGTCAAAAAAAAGGTTGAAATAAGCCACACTAGAACCAAGAGCAAGAGCGAGGCTGGTATCACCTCACAGCGATTTCATACGGTGAAATCTTCGCCAGAACCTGAGCTCACAGTTGCAGATTAAACAACAGCCAGCTCTTGCTTTCACGTCATCAATTTCTATCCTACCAAGCTGGTAGCTTTTTCCAACTGGACAAACTGCATTTTTGGACGTCACTGAAATAGAGGAAGCATCTAAAGTGTTGGAATTACCCTGTGTAAACATACCGACTTCAAGGAAGTCTCAAAGAATGGTTTCCAATACTGCCTCTTCATTTTCTTGAGATGTGACAAATCGCTATGTGCTAAAATCCAACCAGAGAACAGTACACGATGGGGAGTAACAGGACTAATCCCATATTCTGCTGTACCACAGATCACGCGTGACCAGAGATAAACAGCATATCACAGCTGGACAAACCAGAGACATCTAAGAACCCACAGAAGGATACAACTCTGAGTCCTCTTTCAATGGGGTCTGTCAGGAGGAGGCCCTGGGGAGCATAGATCTTCTCATTCTGTTCCTGAATGAACTTGGCAATTTTCTTTAGAACCTGGTAACAGAACAGCGCAGAAGTCACAGTTAATTGGGCTTCCCTACATGAAGAGTTGGAGCCCCAGCAGTATCGCAGGTACAGCAACATCACGAGAGCCTAGCACATGACAGAGACAGAACCTGCGTGATTCCTCTGAAGTACAAGCAATCGTTATGTTACCCACGCTGACTGGTACAGACAAGTCTCTCTGATGTATACGTGAAATCGCCCTGCAGGGAGATCCAGGGTCTGTACGGAATTTGTACAACAACGGTGCGAGTCACAAAACCTACCAATAAATAAGCCTTTAATAGACACACTGCCTTCCAAGTGGGACGGTAACAAAAGCAGCGCACCTTTTCATAATGCGTCTCCATGCACAAGAAGATGGTGTAGGCAGTCAGGCAGGCGAGACACCCTTCAAGGTAAGATTGGCCCCCAAGCTTTTCAGCTTCTGCATAGAGGTTATTCAGCGTTCGGACAGTCTCTTCAAACTGCTGCCTGTCAATCTGCAAGAGGAGTCAAGTTTAGCTGTCATGCCCTGCACATTTCAGAACTCACCGATATTTTCAGATATCTGCCTTCATTTACTGCGTATTTGCGCTTCCACACTCTGCAGCCACAGTGCTTACAGCCAAAGCCTGAAGGACACAGAGTTACGGACCTGAAGTTCTTTGTTAAATATCTGCTGAGTGATTAGGCCAACTCTGAATTCCAACACCACGTGAACACAATTCAATTGTAAAAAAAAAGAAAAAGCTTAATTCACACGCTTATCAGTAATAATTAAGTAATAATTACATATGAGTAGTGCCTTGCTGCTCCTGCAGTGCTGGACAAACCAGCTCTCAACAAACCAACACAAAACAAAACACAGAAACGGGGAAGAGAACAAGTGCAGTGGAAAAAAGAAAAGGTGTTAGTCTGGTTTTGCTATCAGTTGAAGATGTTACACTGACAGCTTTAAAAAAAATGAAAGTACTTGAGACGGTGCTTGTGAGGCAGCTGAACAGGCTCAGCAGAAGGGGCTGGTCTGCAGAAGAGAGGACAGCGTGAGCGCGCTGCGGAGAACAGCGCAGCTTTGTTCCCACGACACAACGATCGGGTTCTGCCCGGCTGCTGCAAGAGCCAGCTGTCTGCCTCGGGGTTAGAGGAGGCACAGAGCCCCTGCATCTCATAAACGCTGAGGAGAAGCACTTGACACTGTTTTTCATGTGCAAATTGAAAGCATTTTCTTATGCTACGGATCGGAACGCCATTGGGACAACAAACAGCACTCGTATGACAAAAAATAAACACCCGGAGCAGGATCTGCCTTTAACCTGTGGAACCACCCCCCTCGCGCGGGGCTGCGAGAGAAACACGGGGTCAGGCAGCGCCGGTGCCTCGGGGCCGGTCACGGGAGAGCC
>NW_010145178.1:0-510 GCF_000699245.1 Pterocles gutturalis
TCAAGGGCTTTGAGGGCCTGTAACAAAAGGGACATGATATTTTCACTAGAATTCTAGCCTGAGGTTGTATTCAACGTGAATTAATGCAGGTAATGATTTATGTCTTTTCCCTATCTGTGCTTTAATATTGTGGATGCATTTTCTCTTGCCTCTCCCATTCTTCTGTACAGAAAAAGGGACAGGCAGTTTGAAAAGCCAGCCACCTTGCTCTGTTCCCTGATCATCTCTTGCTAGTTCTCCTATCAACAAAAACCAGTGCCTGGAGTAGCTTTTTGCTCTGACTCACATATAAGGACCACGTCAGAGTAATAGTGAAGAGAGACTCTAATTAAATCTGCTGCTTCTAACAACACACTGTGGAAATAATGATAATTTGCTTCTTGCAGTCAGATTTTGTTTTTTAAAACTCACACTACAGATGTACAACGTGACTGGGATTTTTCAGACACCTAGTTGGTAGAACTCTCAGTCCATTCACGGCGTTTCAGTGGGAACTGATACGGGCTCTGG
>NW_010145179.1:0-322 GCF_000699245.1 Pterocles gutturalis
CAGCCCAGCCCAGCTCATCTCATCTCAGCCCAGTCCAGCTCAGCCCAGATCACCTCAGCTCATCTCAGCCCAGCCCAGCTCAGCTCAGCCCAGCCCAGCTCAACCCAGTTCAGCTCATCTCAACTCAGCTCATCTCAACTCAGCCCAGTTCAGCCCAGCTCAGCCCAGCCCAGCATGACAAAGTCCAGGCAGGGGCATGGCTGAGGGTCTCTCAGCCCAGCAGCCCTCACACCCCATCCCAGTTCAGGGAATCAAGCCAGACATGGCCAGGGACGCTGTGTTTCCACTGCCACGTCTGGACCGGCTAAGAGCCTGGTGGTGG
>NW_010145179.1:357-3688 GCF_000699245.1 Pterocles gutturalis
ACAGAGCCAGACTGGCTGTCTTTCTGCATGGCCACCCAGCAAAGGCCACAGTGAGGCCAGCAGTGCCACACACCCGTCCCACTGGCCTCTGGGAAGGAGCCATCAATGGAATCTGCCTCAGGTGCTGCAGCAAATCAATCCTCTCTGCTTCTGGGAGGAAAAACAACCCTGTTGTTATCTGCTGCCTCAGTTTCCCCACCTATGCAATGGAGAAAACTGCCTCCTGGGACCCAGGGAAGAAAAAGAGCTTTTGTGGTGAAAGAATACCAAGATACCTGGCTAAACAGCCTTAAAAGGACACAGGATGCCCTTTCCTCAAAAGGCACGTACGGTCCCAGCTGCAGGCAACCAGCTCCTGCTTCGGCAAGCTCAAGACTCTGGTGAGGGGTGGCTCAAATATCTGCCCTTGCCTGGTGTTGCTAACTTGAGATAAAACCTAAATGCTCATTAAAGCGGCACTTGGCAGAAACCCCATCCTCAATTACAAAAATAATTTCTTTTTCTTTTTGAGTCTGAAGCCTTCGGGGCCTCATAATCTAATTAAAGAAAGCTTTCTCACTTTCCTCTTGCCTGCTGCCCTAGCTTCTGCTGTACCAGCAAAGACAAATATATATTTTTTTAATTTAGCTGAATCCCCCTGCATCGTGTATCCCCTTCTGTCCAGAAACCATCTCTGTTCCCCCTATGCCTGTGTCCTCCTTGGGCAGGCTGTGTCCATAGCCTGGTTGCTCTTGTTCCTAGGAAGTGCTCGAAATATTGGGGCCCCAATTCGCCTCCATCCACTTCCACTGTCTGGGTCCTCGGTGCCCTTCTGAGGAGCAAACATGCAGAGCGCGGCAGGAGCAGAGCCCCAGCTGAGCTCAGCTCTGTGGTGGGAGCAGTGCCTCGTCCATGCTGAGTGCCGATCTCACCCAAGTCTGCAAGACCCATCTGTCAGGACATGCGGTGGGGAAACAATGCTGCTTCAGGGCATGCAACAGGGAGAGGCTGTGGGTGAACTGGAGAAGGTGCCGTCCGTCCTCTCCTTCTACATCTGTCCAACACCAAGCGGCCACGCACAGAGTGGACAGAGACCTCTGCACGTGGGACTGGGGCTTGCTGTGGAGGACGCTGCAGTCAGCAGGTCCTGCTTTGTGTAGAGCAGCGCGTGGATGCTCCTCTGAGCTGGCTTCAGAGTATCCAGCTCTGGATCAGGTGCTGGAGGGAGGTGGGAAGGTACCACAGGGAACTCCTTCTCCACCTCTGTGAGGCTCTTTCCCAGAACCATGTGAAATTTTTTGGAAAAATTGTTCATTGGCTGAAAATCACAGTTATAGGTCAGCTAAATCTTACCTAGACTTGTGATGCATTTGCGCTGAAATCACTGAAGAGATGAATTTTTAAAAAATCCCAAAGTATTTAAAAAAAAAAAAAAAGGTTGCAAGAACTGAGCTTTATGCTTTGACTTTGGAGCATGTAAGCAAATACAGAAAACAAAAAACTGAAACAAAAAATTGAAACCCTTCAATTTCATTTGGTATTACAGCACTTCCCTACAGTCTTACAATTTTTTAATTATTTAAAAGAAAAAAAAAATATTTGGGTCAAACTTGTTTTTTCCTATCAAGAAAATATCTGTCACACAGGGGAGGAGAAGCTAGAGAGGTGGTTGACCTCACATAATTTTCTCTGGGGTTTTTGGTACGGTCGGTGAACCATAAGCATACCAGTCACCTGGGTCTGATGTACGTTTTCCTGCTGGATGCTGATCAGGAGAGCTGAGAGGCACATGTTCCAGCCCTCAACAAGTGGCCAGCACGGGAATTTACCCTCTTAATGCAGACCTGCAGGTTTTGTCTGTTGAGAGGGAGGTGGGCTCTCCATCACAGAGCCACAGAAAGACCACAGAGAAATGAGGAGTTCAGCTGCATCACCTGGAAGGGAGGCACAGGATGACAAGTGACTGCACAAGCCACCAAATCCAGCTGTGAGCCCCTCAGTCCAGAAGACACTTCATCCAGAAGCTCACAGAGTGGTCCTGTCCCCAGCGTGCCTGCAGGCCACACTCACAATGTGCTTAAAGCTCCAGGAGAGAGCGAGAGCCTCGTGATCCTGAGGCGTCTCAGCAGGAGAGCAGGAGATACAAAACCAGTGGACTAGGGCTTTGCCACAGTGGGGGCTTCAGAAGATGATCCGAGGAACCAAACCATGTCCCATGCTGTAGAGGAAGGCAGGAAGAGCTGGGATGAATCCTGTGCCCATCCTGCGTGAAAAGAAACGTTGCCCCTTCCCTGAGCCCTGATGAGGTATCTCAAGGCAGCCGGCAGTAACAGGGCATCCCAATATTACCTTTGCTGGGAGCCACTCAAGACGCCTCAGAGAAGAAGAGGACCTGGCAGAAGATGATGGAAGGCCTTCCTGAGATGGTGGTACCACAATGGTGACAGCCTGACCAGTTTGCATGGGACCCCTCAGAGTGGCACTGGGAGGAAGCCTACAGGTGTGGTCGCCTTTTCCAGGTCCCAGTGCAAATGTGACTCCTGCCCAGGACATGGGGATCAGACGTTCCCTCAAACAACCCTACAGCAGATAGCCTGAGCCATCTGCTAGTCCTGCCTTCTCCACAGCCACCAGACAGGCCCTCCAAGACTGGCTTATGTACCACAGAGCTGGAAAACCATGAGGGAAGGATGTGGTGCAATGAGAAGGAGGAAGAGGAAATACTGGAGGACATATAAGCAGTGGTGGTGAAAAGACAGAGGACAAACCATGCATCCAGTGCCAGGCTGAAGCTCAGAGCCCAGAAAAAGCACAGAGAGCACAGGAAGGGGTTTGGGCTCAGCTGCACCATCTCTGCTCAAGCTGTCTGCAGCTCCTTGTGTTCTGTTGCCCTGCCTGGTGCGAGTGAGGGGGCACTGAGGCTGCTCCAGTGACCGGCGCAGCGTTTGCTCTAATGAAGGAATCACTAGTGTCCCTGCCTGGGACCTGAGCAGAACTAGGTGCTCCCCAGGGGCAGGAAAGTCAGATTATGGACCTCAGGGAAGGACCTCCCTGAGCATCTCAGCCACTCATCTCATGGAGCTCCTGCAGGAAGACAAAGGGACACCAGTGAGGATGAAGGGTGAGGTGGTTACTGTCCAGGTTAGACAAGTGCCTCTCCACCAGTGAGCCCAGCCTGACAGCCATCTCCCCAGGGCCACAGAGGAAATGACGGAGGGAGCCAGAACTGACCCTGTCCCTCTCGCCTGTGGTTTCTGCACCATAGTCATCAGAGGAAGGCATCATGAACCTCATGGGCAGAAGGTACCACTCCTTTGGACCTGTACAGAATCACAGAATCACAGAATGGTTT
>NW_010145180.1:0-47104 GCF_000699245.1 Pterocles gutturalis
TATTATTATATTACTCATACAGGTCCCCGTCCTTCCAGTTAAATCATGAGCTGTTAGCTAGATGTTGGCTCACTAAGAGGTACCTTGGACTTGCAACTCAAACTGACCATATACAAGCATAGGCAAAGAGTCTCACTACAGTTTCCAAGTGTGAAAATCAAATAATTTTGGCAAATCTGGGACTGCCATTGCAAGGAGAACATACGCAACCTGCACGAGTGGCTTCCACATGCTCCAGTTGGGGCTGAGCACAGCGCTATCCTACTCTCAGCCAATTAATCAATGCAGAATGGGGAGAGGGGAAGTAGATGCACTGTGGGTCTTCTCATGAGCACTCCCATCCCCAAATAAAAGAAAGATTCCTACCCAGTGCTGGGAGAGATGAACACATCTGCTCAGGCTGTCATCACATCGCTTATGAGCAAGGGCAGTGAAACCCTTCGAACAGTAATTGACTCATGACAGAGCTGAAATACACACAGAGCCGATTTCAATTCTGGGTATCCACAGACAGCCGATTCATACTGATAGTGCACCTTTGCCAAACCCACCCAAGAGGCTCAGTTTGAACCCTCCAACACTGTCAGCTTCCCATGGACATACCTGATCTTTTCTACCTAAACTCCACCCTCCACTCTTTCATTCTGACAAGCGACTAGGTTGTCTAGGATGCTCCAAAGCTGATAAGCAAAATCCTTTTGAATACTGCTGACTGTATTAATGCAAGCAGCACTTCAGCAGCTGGCTTTACACAACACAAAAAGGTTGAGCAAAAAACCCACATACTAATAAAAAACTGCCAATGACAGGTGAAACCACCTGGAGAAGCAAATAATTTGCCAGCTGTTGGCCTGATTCACCCTGTTCATGCAGCAACCCTTTCTGTCTAGTCTCTCCCAACAGACATCTTCAGAGCAGGGACTGCATTCACATTTTTGGTACAACTGAGTCTTCAAATTCTAAACACAACACAGAGATCATTCAAGTTTGTGGAAGACAGAATGCTTGAAAAGAAAGCACTGGTTTGTAAACAATCTTCAAAATTTTCCTGTAAAAATAATATATGAAAAAATATGGGGTTTTTTCACGTTCATACATACATATGAACATGCATTTCACAATTTTCAGTCACACCTTTTCATTTACTTTGGCCCACTGCTGCCTGGAAGACATTTCAGAACATTTCAGAGTTTCCAAATCTAGGCAGAACAGGCCTAGGGAGTTAAAACGACAGTTTTGATTTAATTCAAAAAGCAACTTTGCCTAGACTGAACTTTATTGTTGATTCTACTTGCAAAGTGGCAGCCTAAGAGAAGGGAAGGCCCACCTCAACTTTATGTTCCACATCAGCTATAGACAGACTTTCACTGTGAAAGCTTTGCTCTGTTTCCACCACCAAAGGCAGAAAAGCAGTATAGAAAACACACTTGAGGGGCAGTAGGAAAGAAGTGTCAATACTGTTAAGTACTGAAGAAGGGTTAAAACCAGACACGTGAGTTATGAGGACCACATCCAGCCTGTTGTTAGTTTTGCTGGAAGGACAGATTCTATCCATGAGGAATTTGGGCATGCATCTTCCATGCCTCATGCTAGAAGTTCAGGTCTCAGACTGAAAATTGTACACACCTGCTGTACTCAAGCTTGAACTTGGGCACACTTCTTGTCCATTCTTCCCGCTAGCTTTTGTGGCTAATTCTGTCACTCCCTGACTCTGCCTTCTCAGGCTGCAGTAAGCCATGCCCTGGCATGACCCTAGCTTGGTCTCAGGGTTTCCACAGCAAGCCAAACCCACTGCTGTATCTTTCTCCAGTTAGGATAGTAGCTTTTGTGGCCAGGCAAAAGCACTTCCTCCTTCACAGCCTCAGAGCAATCAGGAGGAAGTCACTTCTAGTTCCTGCAGGTCACTGACTATGGCTTTTAACCTTTCCCCAGGGGAGTCTAGAGGTTTGGGATTCATAAGGTTAATGAAACAGCGGTAATGCTGCCAGCAGTTCCATGGACCAATATTAACAAAATTATTTTTGCCTTACCCTTTTCTTAACTGTGAGATATCAAATGCATTGACTGGTTCTTCCTTTCAGTTCTCCTAGCTAAACAAGGAGAAGTTCCCAGACCAAGTCAATTCAGCCAGCCCTCTCTCAAAATTACTACTATAATTATAAAGTCCCTACTTCATTGTTCTTCTGCTCCCTTCCTAAAAAGTTCCTGGGATGACAAGACAGCAACAACAACAACAACAAAAAAAATCACATAAATATTCCAGGAGTACAGTATTATTTAACACATTTTATAGCAGAAGGCTACTAATTCATGACTAACAAATTATAGCACATGTTGGAAGCATTGGTCCATAGATGTCAATATTTCCCAAGTTGTCTTAGCTCAAAAGCCTGAGCTTAGCCTGCTCCAAGTCTGATTTTGCAGACTTTGCTTTGGAAAGGATTCTTTTCAAGTCAAGAGAGGCCTCTTAAATAAAGTCAAATATGCATGATAGCTCTGTATCAGCTGTTTCTGTATGCTTTTACAGTTATCAGCAATCTTATGGATGTTATCACCTGACCATGCAGACACCAACTCTAAAGGAGCTACTGAGGAAAGCAGGCAGGAAATAAACTCATGACTTTTGCTTTGGAGATAAGGGACTTAAGGAGAAACACTTTACGGATCACTAACAAAAATCACAATGATGGTAATTGTCCATCTGTCCTGGCTTTGAAACTTCTCTACCAGTCCTTGAGGAGCCACAGATCAAAAGGACAGCAAAGAACCTCTGCCCTCATCAAGCTCCTCCTGCAAAAAGAAATGTACGTGTACACATACATGCTGGGGGCACAGATAATGAAAAGCTCATCAGAGTACTCCCTGAAGGTAGGCCATGTGGCTAACATCAGAGGGACAGTAAACTCTGTGTGAATATATCTGCATAGAAAAAGGCCTTTAAAGTCAGATTGCTGACTGCATGACATGCACTGTTCCTACTGTTACTGGCCAGCAACTTGCTCCAAAAGGACGACTGCTGTCTGTACAGCTGCTGATAGCCTTCTAGCTAATAGGAAAGGCAGCCTGTGGCTTTACCACTCATAGATGTTAACTCCTAAGTGTCCAAATACAGGGCTATAATCCAGATTCTGCTCTAAATGTGGGAGACCCTCCCAGTCCAATCTGCAGAGAACTGACAGCAAGTTACTTCAGTAGGAACAGAGTGACCTGGAGAGGGGACAGTGCCACAGCTCACTTTGACAATCTGGTCAAATTTTGAAGTGACATCTTCTAAAGAAAGGAAAGGTTTGCATCTGACATCAAGTGAGATCTGGAGTAAAAGCAGATAAAAGATGGGGTTGTTTGTCCTAGGAGGTTCTGAAAGGAGCTTAAAGCAATGCTTATGTTCTGGACAGTGTCACTGATGGAGGCCAGCAGAGCCACGGTGATGTGCCAGCAGATGCAAGCAGTGTTAAGTGCTACTGTGGAGGGAGCAGAAAGCATCTGAGCATCTGCTGACCTCACTAAACCACTGTCTACTTAAGTAAAAGTCTTCCAAAAAAACAGAAGCAAGAACAGCTTGTTCTTCAGACTGTCAAGCTTATAGATATCCACTCAAAGAATTTGGATTTCACAGCAAAGGCGTACAAGGCAGTAGTCCAGTGTACACACAGAGAGCCAAAGGCTGTTATGGACACTCAGTCACAGAAATATTTAAAGCAGTATAAAGGGGGAAAATCAGAAAGAATCAAAATAGGCAGGAAAAGCCGGGGTGGGGTGGGGTGGGGGTGGGGGGGCGGTTAGTGCTGAGCTGATGGCTACATTACAAGGAGCACTGACTACAAAAAAGAAGCACTAAGCGTTTAATAGAGTCAAAGTCTGTACAGTTCTAGAAGGTTAGCCACAGGGGAAGAAGATAAGGAAACAAGAGGGTCAGGCTTCAGATCATGAGGTAGAAAAGAACACTATGGTCAGCACTGAAAGAAAGCTGAAATTCATTATTTGGGAGAGGAGGGAACTGAAACCATTGCTAAGGACTGAGAGGACCTCTGTCAATAGACCTAAGTAAGCTTCCTTAGTCATCTCAATTTAGTCTGAGATATGCCTTCCTTAATGCAGATTCCAGGAAGTAAATGAAGAAAAAGTTCACAATTCACACCATCTAGACACAAATTGCTTATTTATTTGTATCCTCTCATTCCATTAAAGACAGTATTCATGCAAAAAACCCTACTGCAGCCTGACTCCAAAACCTTTTGTTTTCTCCCCTAGAAAAAGCAAACTTTTCCTTTTATCTTCAAATGATACATTAAGAACTCTAGTTTGTAAGGCATCCATCTGCTGTTCCTAATTTACAGGGCCACATCATCAGCTGTTACATATCATTGTCACTCCACTGAAGTCAATGGAGCTGCAGCTCCATCTGCATCATGAGCTTTACAGTTTAAACATCACAGTCTGATGTGCTGTCAAGTTGCAGAAAAAAAAATGTTATCTATTTTTTAGAGATTTATCTATTTTCTACCAAGACTTTTGGTTTTGGCCTAGTCTTTTGTGATCTTCTTCCTGTTTTGTCTCTCAGCATGCATCAAGGGAGTTGTAGGCCTTTCACTAAGCCAGGTTTGAAATAAAACACTTGGATTCATCAGTTAAATTCTACTTGTTAAAGTCAGTTTGGGCCCCCTAACTCATATTACTTGGTGGAACTCTACAATGTCATGAAGCTTATTGGACTTCACAATCCTTTCTGGTTCTCAGGAGTCATCAGCTTCATAAACAGAGGAGACAATTACTTCCATGCAGCAGTTATTTCAAGCTTTCCCACTCCTTGAAGATGGACTGCTTGAGATAACAAGGATAGCCCAAAATGCTTCCTGCTCAAGACACCTTTCAGACAAGTAGCTCAGGGCACCACAGTGCTGCTGCTTCTGGCCAATCTGAGAGCCTTCAAAGGTGGCACCCACCTCAGCTGTTCAGAATTTGGCACAAAGCACCCCTTGCAACCTTAGTGTTTTACCCTTTTTACTCTTTGCAGAAGCAAGTCCTCTCTGAGCATTAGCTAGGCAGCAGTCCCCACAATGAAGATTTACCCCCAGCAACATGCAGACAGGTGCACTGCATGTCCCAGCGTCCGCATAGGTGTTCAAGGAACAGTGCTTTGTAAGCTCTTTAGCCTACAGGCATTGATCTACCACATCATGTCTGTATGATTTCTCTGTGAAACTAAGCATAACTTACAAGGGGGCCAGAGGCACACCATCTCACTTCTGTGCTGCTGAAAGACAGGAACATTGCTTAAAACCAGGAAAAGACATGGCATCTCCAACCTAGCAACACATTATGCAAAATAATCTTTGAGCCTACCCTAAAGCCATTTCATGCCCATTCCCCATACTTGTCTCAGCCACTGAAGTCACTTGAGTTGTACTGTTCCACAGCAGAGCATAAAAATGCTCCTAAAGGCAGGAGAGAGGAGGTTGGGCCAGCAGCTGCACTGCACCCAGCAGAGAATTCTTGCTCCCAGTAAAGATGAGACCACAGAGAAAAAAAAAAAAAAACTCTAAATCTGCACAGTAATGTTAGGGGTGGGGAGGAGGAAAAAAGGTGGTGGGGGTGGTGGTAAAAGATGATCTCACACAGCTATCAAGAAAAACAGGAGGGAGGGAGAGGAAAGAAATCACACCTGACAGACATGTTAAGAGATGTCTGGACAAGAACAGGGCTGGCCCAAAACCACACTGCAGTCTCTTGGGAGCAGTGGAAGTAAAAGCAGTTCTGCAACTAAAGGTTTATCAATCACTCGTGTGTGTGCTTTACTGAACTCCTGAAGAAAGTGATTTAAAAGACAGGAGTCGAAGGATGACTCTAACAGGCTTTCAACAGACAGGAAGAGGAGAGCAGATATGGGCAGTGGGGGCAGAAGAGGTACGAACGATGTATTTGGGAAAAGCCAAGATGTAGAAAATGCCCACATGCCATACCACTGTCTGGAATTATTCTCATCTCCCTTTCCTTTGAATAATCAGCGCCATGTTGCTGACTCCATTCATGTTCCCACTTACATCAGACTCTCCCAAAACATCCGTTCTTCTTCAGGAATGGTGACTGCTAAGCTGCAACTTGCAAAACAAGCAGCAGCTGTAGGAAAGATGCACTGAGTCTTCAGTTGACAAGTCATGCAACTCAGTCAAAAGAGAATAATTCACAGAGCCATTCTGTGGAACAGGAGACAGAGAATTAGATGCTGAAATATTACCATTAATTTACTATGTATGTTTGGAGCTGCTTTGTCCAGAACTCCAGCAATCCAGAAGAGGTTGTCAACTTACTTCCTAGGGAAAAAAGTAAGCCAGCTAACACTAGGTTACAGACTTAATCCTCCAAAAAAATGACATCGCCTTGCGAAAACATATTCCAGCCTAAGCTTGTTTAGGTAATTAAGACAAAAGATCTTCCACCCTACCTTTGCTATAAGGTATTCCAGTACAACTGTACCCAGCACTTAGCCTCAAAACATGCCCATTCAAGTCTGGATACTGGATTCAACCCACTTAAAAATTCTTCTGCATAATTTGAAAAACTGAGCATATACTTCATTAACAGCTGTCTGATTAGCATTAATGAGTCATTTCACTTGTCTCCCACTGTCTTTGTAGCCAGGGGCTGAAAGCATTCACTATAGAAGTAATTCAATTTATAAAGCTTTGTCACATAATAAATATGGTCATGACTTAAGATTCCCAACAAGCCTTTTCCGAGTCAGCACCAGCAGACTGACCCACCTCCTGCAGTGGGTGTCTGCCCAAGCCCAGCCATGTTACTCCATGAGTACACACTCCAACTCTTACTTCTGGCAAAACTGCTCTATCCTCACCAGAGCAGAATTTCCATGTGTTGTAACTCCAACATCATGGCATAGAAGAATATGTCCGTAAAGACAAAGCTATAGCTGCACAATAGTATTCATATAGCTGTAGGAAGTGAAAAAAGTAGACAAGATGCTAACCTGATTTAGTGCTAGTTATAGGATCATTCCTGTTTGCTCTCTAACAACTCTCAGACAAGCACAGCATACCCAGTAGTAGCACAAGCCTCTCTCATACAGCTCCTCTTCAACTCTGAAGCAGCAGCACTAGAAGGGCAGAGTAAGGTATTTGTAAGCTTTCAGGTTTGGAAGGAATTCCACTGAGCCATGTGTCCAGTCCCCCATTACCAATATCATAGGGTGGTCTCCTGAAGCGAGTTAGATGTCTTTTTCCACTTTATGTCCTGGGAGGCATGCCAAAAGCATTGATGCTCCATTGATTAGAGACCATTTGAGCTGCAGCACAGGTGTATTTCTGGTGAGTTCGTAGGCATTTATCCTCATGCCAAAACAAGCCTTCAGCTTCTTTACCTCCTTCCCCTTCCACAGTCTCACCCATCAGTGACATCTGTACAACTCCTCTTTACATTATTCCCTCAGCAGGAGGGGTCACCTTTGGACTGGTACAGCCAGGTCTTTGCCATCTGATGAGCTCCCAGTTTCTATCTTACAGTTTCTGAATAATTTCAAGGCATCTGCTTGCAAGGGCCTGGACTGCAAGGAGATGCATTTCAGAGCTGCTGTTCCATTATTTCACCTACACCTATAACGGAACAGAATATGGGCATGTTTGCTTTGACAAGTTGGGGCTTGAAAATGTGAGTAAAGGGTAATGGCAAGTAAAAAAAAAAAAAAGTACAGTTCTCCAATTTGTACCAGAAACTTAGAGCCAGAAAACATGAATGTTTTATCAATATTTAAAACTTCACCCTTCACTTTCACAGGAGTTAACAAAAGATAAATTAAGTCCTTTGTTTATTGCACTTGCTTATGTTGCCCTTTTCTTGGGTGGCTAGGGGAGGGGAGAAGAGAGAAAAATCCAGGCCCTGGCATCTGTTTCGCTCCCCTCAGCTCTCCTGACACTCCTTGGTACAACAGACCTGTTCATGAAAGACTCTTAACACATTGCTTGAGCATTTTCAAGTTATGTCAAATCAGCATTACCACCCCTCACCCAGTCTGCCCTCCCACACCCAGGTAAAGCTATTTATTGTATAAGCACCACCTGCTAAAAGAGTAGGGCTCACACAGCTGACACATTTTCATAAGGTAGTGAGACACCTCCAGCCACTCACTTTCCTATGGATCCCCAGCAAGGATAGGGGAAAAAAAGAAAAAAGGAAAAAACAAAACAAAACACCAAGTCACAGCTTCACATCAGCAGGTCCCATTCTTTCTTCTGCTGCAGGTAGCAGGGATAAGACATTTCATGGCATCTGCCACTGGCCTCATCCAGACTCCAACAATTGCAGCCTTTCTAGTCAGAACAGATGCTTCCCTAAAGTCTCTTTCAATAAGCCCCTTCCTTCATGGGAGCAAGAGGATAAGAACTCAGCTCTCCCATACAGTCATGGTCCCCTGAGACCACTACAAGGGTCAGCATACATCTTGCCAGCACAGACATACTTGCAAAGAAATTAAAGCAGCTTGAGAAACCCATTGTGTGACCACCAACACATCTGTGGAAGTCACAGCTTAGCTGAATGTGCTGAGGAGACCTATGTAATGCTGTCAAGCAGAAACAGTGGCCAAAACCAGCAAACTTAGGTGGCATTAGTGTCAGAGGGAAAACAGTGGTTAACACCTGCTGCCCTAAGTTAGACCTGCAAGTGAGTAAAGTTCCAGTGAACAGCTTTTCAAAGGTTCCAGAATGCAACCAAGTCAGTCCTCCAGCAAGGACAGGAAACCATTCATTTTGGATGTTCCAAGCACAAAAACCTGTTTGTTTTTACTCCACCATCAGACAGCAAAGGCATTTTCAGTGAAACCAGAAATAAGATAAAACCAGACAATGAATTCTCCCCTCCTCACACATAACAGGACAGGGTAAAGTTGCTTTCCTAGTTCAACTGAAGAAAGGCAGAGGGCTGTCTGGGACGGAAGGAGTGGTATTGCCGAAACCAGCAACACAAACATCAGAACAGCTTCACCATCTCATCCCCTGCCTGCTGGCGAAGCAGCTGCCCCTCTGCCAAGGCACAGGGGAAGGTGAGCCACCGTAGAAGTAACTGAAACAGAAATGAACATGGGGGATAGATTTCCTTGAAGAATCTCATTAGCAGAGCAACTAGAGCCTGATCTCCTCCCTCTTTACTATAAAAACATAAAAACATACCCTTTATTAAACTCCACTTCCAAGTGATGTCAGAGAGACTGGGAGAAGGGCACACTTAATAATAGAACACGACTGGAAGGGCTAGACCTGATTTAAAAAGTCAATAAAGTGTGTGTTTTCATTTAAGAAACAAAATTTAGTCATGGTTTTAATAAAAACCCAATCCTTATTTGTTTTGGAGGAGGAGAAGGGAGATCAGCGTGCTGCTCCTCTCGCCTCCCCGATTTTGAATCCATCCCATTGCTCCTGGCAACAACAAACAAAATTCAGCTCATCCCTAGGACAGGTTTGCTCGTGAAGAGAGTGGGAAACCCAGGCACGTGCTGGGTGGAGAGAGGAAAACCACTTGGAGATTCTTGCATTGCTTCAAAGATTAATCTAACATTTTAGTTTTAGACCAGAAGCAGCACAGCAAGATAGGGATTTTGTTTTTAAAGGGCAATTAAAGCCTTCCTCCTCCATTTGTTCTTTCTTTAGAAGAAATGTTTCTATTGTCTTGACATTTTGGAAAGGAAAAGCCCCACTGTGATTGTTTTACAGCAGTTATGAAATGCAGCAGCCACACAATATGCAGCCTTAGGTTTGTGTTTTTGCTTCTCTTTCAGGTGCCCAGCCCAGGCTGTGCAGTCATGAAATCATTTGCCCGACAGCTCAGCTACTGGTCACTTATCTAAGGAGAAAATCACTGATGACTGCAAACCAAGATAAAGACCCCAACATGCACAATGGAAGAACTCTGAAAAACAATATACTCTTTTAAAGAGAGCCCACACATTAACAACCCATTGCCTTTCCACCTTAGTCACTGCCTCTACCACAGTCATATCTTGGTATCAGCCTATTCAAGCTCATTTTACTCCTATGGAGGATACAAAAATATTTGGCTTACCATACACAGACTAAGAACAAGTTACCCTGGAAAGCATGCGGCCAGATTCACAGTCTAAAGGCACCAGGACAAGTGACCATTACCTACTCTACTGAAACGGTACATGAAGAACCATCTTAAAAGTTCTTTAATCTTGAGAAAACTTGCCAGCACTGAAGGAATCGCAGTCATGTTGCCTACTAGCTAAGGTCGAGAGTTCTGCAACACATTGCTGCACCATTTTATCAGGCATGAGAAATGCAGAACCACTGACATGTGCCAGCTGCCGCCCCACAACACTTGAGTGAAGAGCGTTGTATACCAAGTGAGTGAACAAGGAAGATGAATTTTGTAACCGTAAGCAGTTCCCTGCGGACATCTCAGATTCTTGAAAATCTTGCTGTCCGTGAGGTGCTTGATTTTTATGCAGCAAGATTGCAATGAGGAAGTTTTGGGCAGCCCCAGTCAAGACATACCAGGACAGAAGCCCACTGCATTTTTAAAAGCAGGGTCCTTATTTATCCAATACAGCAGTCATTAAAACCAAACCCAAGAATCCCCAGGATTTTAGCCTCAGTTTAGGGGAGGGGGAGAGGGAGGAAGTTTAAGTATTTGATTCCAGATTTCCCACAGTGATTAACATGGTTAAAAAAAGTTCCCCAGTAAGACGCAAGAGCTGTACTTATCCAAATGATTTCACGCCATGACACTGACAGTCAGAGACCTTCCAGCCAACAGCTGGCTCTTACTAATCTTTCCATTCAACCTGCTGAAACATGATTTTGCACCCAAGGCCACATGCAAAAAGCATCTGGCTCAGGTGCAGAAAAAGAGATGCTGTTAAGCCGGATGAGCTCCACACCTTTCCTTTCTATCCCCATAAATGAACACAAACAACGCTTAATGCCAGATCCCACAGGCCCTGAGATGGAGGTGACAGCCAGGAAATGCTTCTTTTAAAAGTGGGGGTAGAAGCATATGCTATAAATTAGGTACAGCCCAGTGCTGGTGGCCACAAGGTTGTAATGCAAAGCAACCTTAATTTCAGATTGAATTAATCCTAAACCTGGAGATTCATACTATGTTGTTGAGGTCTCTTCTGCTTACTAAACAGAAAAGACTAAGCAGTCAGTCTGCTGTGAATTCCATATGCCTTATGACTGCCAACTTAGATATCAAGATCAAGGAGGTAAACAGCAGCTTCCAACATAAGTGAACTCCAGCAGAGAGCATTTTAAGATGTTAACAGAAACTGGCCTGGACAACAAAAAGTCTAAACCCAAGCAGGTTCAAGGCACTCCAGCCCTTTCCTGCTATAACATGCCATGTTTAAATGGAATCAAGTTTTTATGCCTGGATCCAGGGAGGATTTCCTTTTCTAGGTCAGAGTAGCATACTATTTCCTTCCCTCAAATAAAGACAGCAGAACTAGGTCTTCTGAACTTAACTTGATCCAGCAATGCTGGCATTGAGTTCTGATGAAACAACAAGGGAGAAATTAAAAAAAAAAAAAAATACACTAACAAGAGTTCACTCAGAGACTACCTTTACACTAAGACTCAGGAAATGGATGGCAGAAGTTTTATTATAACTAGAGGGGGAGCATTTTTTCTTTAATAATCTCCACAACTGAGGTTACTCAGGTGTGTCTCCAGCAGACCTAGTCTCAGACACACTGCATAGTCAAAAGATGAAGTCATCATCAGTGCAAAAACCAGTCTAGCCACCAAAGACAGAGACTTTTCTCCCACTCAGCTACTTCACAGCAAACATCTGATGTACCTGAACAGAGCAGAGCATGGCCAACCACCACTGCAAGCAGCAGGCTCCCCTAGAAGGCGGCAAGATAAAGAGCACCAGCTACAAACTCAGTAACAGAGAGCCCTGTGAAAGACTGAGTCGCTGAGCTGTGCAACTGCATCACATCACCAACATCCCTGAGGGTTTAAGGAACACTGACACACATCCACCTTGCTTCAAAACAAGGCAACTAGCAAGCCTTTAACATAACGCTCTCTCCTGTGTCAGAAGTACATCCCAACCACACAGGCACACAGCAATTAATGGCTGGTTAATGGTTGGAATTGCCTCCTGAGCTGGCCAAAGCTAAACATATAGGATAATAAGCTTACATGAGGCATGTGCCATTTAGGACACAGCATCCTTAATTCAGATTAGGTTTTATTTATTAACTAGTCACATCAGTCAATAATGCTCCCTCTTCTGCCATCCTAGGCAATTTCAAATCTTGAGGAGGAAAAGGGAAGAGGAAGCAATATGCTCTTCTTTCTTCCATTCTCCTAAAAAAAAAAAAAAAAAAAAAAAAAAACCACAAAAACCAAAAAAACCCCACGACCAACAGCTTGCAGCTTTGGGGTTTCAGTTTTAACAGTAAGAAAGTAGTTATACAGATGGTGTTGGGAATTGCAGCAGTGAGATCATAATCCAAGGACAACAGCATTGCACAAGTTTACTTGCATTTTCCAACCTGCCAGTCATTTGTTACATGAGGCAAACAGTAGACTTGTATTCGGAGGGTCGGAATAATGCACCTCTTTAGATCAAGCATGTTTGAAAACAGAGTCATCCAGACACACAGAGGGTAAAGGGTAAGGAGATCCATCTCTAGGACAACAGCAGACTGCACCATGGGATCTCTACCATATATCTAAACTATGTTGTTTTGGAACAAAAACTACCAGGGGGATTTAGGAGATGACAGAGAAGCTGACTTGTTATTTGCTCTACTGGCTCACACATAAGTAAGAAATCTGCTCAGGCAGAAACTGTGTACAGGCAAATTGTAGCACACACAGGACATATAGCACCAAGTCCTCCTGCACCTTGCCAACATAAACTAAGCAGTGCCCATGAGGAAAGCTAGTACTTCACTTCTGGTGGCCCCAGTCTTTCTCATGCTACCCTTCCCTACCCTGTTCTAGAGAAAAGCACTGCTCTTCTTCTCCCACTTTATGTTTGATTTTCTCTTATTCACCTTCCTAACCATTTGAATCTGAGCAAAATTCTAAGACTGAAAAAAAAGCATATGCTTATGGTGAAAGGTACACATGTATTTCTAAATAGCTCTGTGGGATACACAGCAGCTGAGGAAAACTACCACGTACCACTTGTACAGGAGTTTGATATACAGAGACTGGGAAAGCACCTCAAAAGATCGTTTAGTGCAATTCTCTACAGTGAGAAAAAGTCAGTTATCTCCCAGGAAGGGAGATCCAGCAAGATGATGAAAAAAGGGCTCCTAGCAACTTTCAATGACAGTGTGAAAGGCAGTTATAAAAAAAATAACAATAAGAAAACCAAAATTCATTGGAAGGGAGCATAAAAGTCTGCCAAACATCTCCACTGTCACGTGGGCATCTGCACATAGGGTCTGCAATCACAGAAGGATGAGATTCACCATTTCCGCCCTTATATTGAGGCCTACAGGAGAGATGGGGAGGCACTCTTTATCAGGGAGTGTAGTGAGTGATAGGAGGAGGGGTAATGGCTTTAAGCTGAAAGAGGGTAGATTTAGATTACATATTCGGAAGTTTTTCACTGTGAGGGTGGTGAGGCACTGGAACAGGTTGCCCAGAGAAGCTGTGGATGCCCCATCCCTGGAGGTGTTCAAGGCCAGGCTGGATGAGGCTTTGCGCAACCTGGTCTAGTGGGAGGTGTCCCTGCCCATGGCAGGGGGGTTGGAACTTGATGATCTTTAAGGTCCTTTCCAACGCAAACTATTCTACGATTCTATATACCAACACACTAAAGCTAGCTCTGCATGACCAAGCAGGTTGACCTACTTGAAGCAATCTATAAGGCAATGATGTAGAAAGTCCTGACATCCAGACTAAAGTTTTACAAGGCTCTCACTTCAGACCAGGTCTCCTGACACAGACCAAACACCCAGTACATAAGGTGAGCCAGGTGGGCTTTGGGAATGCAGCCTCTGGTTTTAAGTTGAAGGAACCCAACTTGCACACCCTGACACTGCTCTGCAATGCCAGAGAGTACACAGGGCAGGGACGGCAGAAACCAGGAGGTTTTCTTCACAAGTGCCCTCCTGATCCAAATCCAAACATGAAAAGCAGACATAGCTATCTTCCAATGCCTTTATGCCACACCAGTGTCAAACCTATTTTCTCCTCCTTCAATTAATCTGTTTAATTTGGGGAAAAACAGAACGAAAAGTTTCCTAAGCCTCTTCACCTTCTCATTTCTCACCTCTGAACCTTTCTTTCCTGAGATGGAGGGTTGACAGCCAAAAAAAGACACAACACATTAAACACAGCTTTCCCCTAGACCAGATTGCTTCTCACATGCTAGTGTGATAGTTTTATTGGTTAATACATCCCACTATGTTTGTCATTGCAGCATATTTTTCTGAGGTGCTCTCTCATTTGCCATTGACCATGCTGGATGAAACTATTGACTTTAACAGCAGCTTTTACAGCTACTTTTGAGGTGGCCTGCCCCACTTACAACATTGCTTATGAAGTAGCTCAAGCCTGGGAGTAGTGAGGGAGGAGGAAGACTCTGCACAGAGACATCCATCACACAGCTAAGTGCTGGGCTGCTGCTGGAGCAGAAAAGGAATGGGTGGCTGGAAAGCAGCAGCCACATCAAGAACAATGGCACAGAGGATCCAGCAAGGCCACTGACCGGTGGAGTGGGAGAGGCAGCAGCTGCCCACCCAATTTGCTAACTAAATCTCCCCAGTTGAAGAACTTTCCCCCAAAAACAGGCTTTATCACACCAGCTTCCACCAGGCTTTTAGGACATTGCTATGCAGGGCCATAGCACAAGAAAAGCTGGACTGCAGGGTCTGAAAGCACAATTTGGCCCTTTATTATAAACTCTCTTTTAAAAAGAGATTGTAACTTGTGGGAAGCTTTGGCAGAGAATGTAAATTCCTCCCTTCTTTTATATGCCTCTAAGAGCTTCAAGCAATAGTCAAAACACTCCCAAGAACTTCAGTTGCTGTCTCAGCTCAATACAGGACCATATACTTTTTCCCCTCCCACATACATCTCCTCCTCAGTTTTCCAAAGATCCACCTTTGCCAGCATGAAAACAGGCATGGGTTGCGCTTCTGGCAGCAGTGGTAACTGGCTGCACAAACTATACAGCACATCTGCAGCAATTCCTCATTGCACAGGAGTGCTTGGGAAAGGGGAAAGGACAGCATGAGGGGAACAGTGTACTCTTCTCCAGACTGAAGGTACTGAGTGGGAGTGTTTTTGTTCATTTCAAGGGCAAAACCCAACAAATACTTATTAGCATGCATATTGTAATTCAAAATCTTATGAGCCTCAGTGCAATAGCAATATGAAAGATATTGCCAAGCAAAGAACTGCTTTGCTGCAGAAAACTAGGTATAAGTGGAAAATCTTCAGCAACTAAGTTTTCCTCCTCTTCAGAAGGATTTTTACCTCAACATACTGGCATTTCATTTCTTCCTTCCCTCAATCACCCCAGACACTGATGCTCTCAAGACTTATTATTATTATTATTATTATTGCCTGCATCATCCACCCCAGCTGGTAGCAATGACCAGGCTAACTCAGTGCATGCAAAGTGCGACTGACATCAGGCTAGGAAAACTGTAACAAAGCCAGACCCCCATGCTTACAAGAGGGTTTGCTTCTCTGCCCTCAAACAGCAGCCTCCTTCAGTCCCACTCCTCACGTAGAGGCACTCAGTTTTCCCTAAAGCCACCCTTCCTTTTAGTCCTCATGGTTGTGAGTCATCATTGAAGGACTGAGGTTAGCCTCTGGAAACCACCAATTTTCTTCCTTCTTGTAATGCCTGGCAATAGAGCCCATACAAAGTTTTGAAGAATAATCTGTCACCAGAGGGCATGCATTTATTAGTTGTCTTCAGCAACCCTTTCTGGTGCACAGATACCCACATTAACACTGCTAAAGAACTGTTCACCCTACATATGCTAGAAAAATCTAGGTGTAGTGAGCAAATACCTGTTTATAGTATAGTGAATATCTGGTGCTAGCTACACATTGTAATTCCATTCCTCCACTTCCTACACCAAAAAGAGGGCATAGCACAGGGAAAAAAAATAAACACACAAAGTTACTTAGTTTACCCCTGGAGCATCAAGGCCAAGGGCACTGTTCTCCTGTCCACGGCAGACGGCTGCTCTCCCAGCCCACTCTGGGCTCTAGGCACAGGAATCCAAGCTTGGCACCATGCTAACCCAACTATGTGGCTTCTGGAGCAAAACCAGTTCATGTCCAGCCAAGAGTGTACAGAAACAGCCAAAATGCAACTGCCTCTACCACTGCCTGTGCAACTAGGCCTTAGATACTTGTTCTGCTTGTGTTTTCAGGTCAAAGTTTTGGTTTTTTTTCTTGGTAACTATGAAAACTAGATGACTTGTAGAAGCACCTCAGAAGTCAACCACAGGCTCTAGAAGGAAGACCTCTGCAAATAAAAACACCCAGCATTGCCAGAACTAAATAAAGCAGCTGAAGTTAGCTAACTAGGACTGTGTTAACTATAACATACTTTCTCGGGAATCAGTGTTTTGTTCTTTGAAGCTATGAACAGCAGCACACACCACAGTGCTGTCTCCCTAGCCTGCACGGAGGATATATACTCTGCTACTTTAATTTTCTGCTCCTTGAGTTTTTCCTTGAAAGTCTCCACCCCCAACACTGCATCTATCCGCCCCCAAGCACTTGGACTAAATTAAGTCAAAAATCAAAGCCAGCTGATTATTTATTAAACAAACGGGATACATTTTGTCTTTGATAGAATCAAGCACTCCTGGTAGCTGTAGACTTGAAACTTTACTTTGGGGGCAGGGGGGGGGAGGAAGGAAGCAGTGTTTCACTTTAGGAGAGCACACTGAGAAGTCATTATTTTACTTAAAAGCCATTTGCATGTAAAATGAAACTGTACATGCACATAAGACTTAAACAAGCTATAAACAAGCATCAATAGCAACACTCATATTTCAGTGATAATAGCTAGCTTTGATCACGTTTCATTAGACTACCCTCCCCTTCAAACCATTTTCAGCTCTCTCAACTCCTGTCAAGCCCATCTCCTACATCTGCCGATTAAAGAGGCAGAAATTGGAATTAAAGGGGGTGCAGGGAGGGAGCTCATGTGCTTTGTTTCTGTGCCAAAAGCTTTACCAAGATGCAGAGAGGTCCTTAACAAACAGGGGCCAGCAACACGTGCAAATGAAAAAAGCCATAGTTATGTACATGGAAAGGCATTCCTAAATTTTTCCAGAGAAATTCTGAATACTTTGTTTCCTGTGAGAAAATGAGCATTTGACTGGAGATCTCCTAATCAGGAAACAGACATGTCAGGTATTTCTAGAATGCTAATGAATGCACAGAACAGAGCAGGGATTATCTGCCGCCTGCCTCAGCTGACACCAGGGACTCCCGAGCATCTGAACTCCCTCCTGCTTTTATTCAAGTCACAGTTTGCAGAAAGATCTTTTGCATGAAAACAAAACCATACACAAAGTCAGTTCCCAAATGGATACAGAAAACTATGTGTGGAGCTACAGGAAGACAGTGCTTTGAAGCCACTTGTGTCAGAGATTGTTTTCTTCTGGTTGGGGAAAAAAGAGAAAACATATCCAAGACAAGAATGTGCAATAAAATCAGATTAAGGAATGTTAGTCACTCCTGGCTTTCCCTCAAAACAGAAGTCAAAGACTTTCTGACATTCATTCACAAGATGTCTAAACAGCAAGCCTTGCTGAAAGAAGAAAAAAAAAATAAGAGAAAAGCGAAAGGAGGCAAAGAAGGTTCCTCTTCTCAACCTACTAAGCAGCTCCCAAAAGTGCTTTTCCTTCATCTGTGTGCTAAAAGCCAAAGCAATCCCTGCAGCATCAGCAGGCGCTGTGGTCAGGGCTGGGTCCCAGCCAGCCAAGAGTGCAAATACAGTATTAAATGCATTCATACTTTCCCACTGAGACAAAGCCTGAAAAACCTAACCACTGCTCCATCCTCTGTGCTGCCTCTTCCCAGTTAAGCCTCCTGATATTGTTCCTAAACAAAAATGTCCCTGACTGCTTCCATCCATGTTTATACAAGGAAGAGACTGAGGTTCACAGGCCAGAACAGATGAGAAGAACAGGCACATTGCTGCAAACGTGTCCACTCTTCTTCAGTGGCATTGCTGTTGCTATTTGGCATCCATTTACACAAACACCAGTGTGGTTCTCACAGAAAGGAGGACTGTAATTGAAACCACCAAAAATAACCATTGGCATACAACACTTGTTATTTAGCACAGACCCCCTTCAGCAGTTTCATGGTCATGATTCAGTAGACACAGTGGCAACACTCCAAAACAAGGTCTCTTCTTTTCCTGCAAAAGGACCATAGAGCTGCACAGAGCAGCCTAGGCAAGGACCTCATGTCCCAGGGTTAACCAATTTACCACCACACTGTATCCCAACCACAAGAGAAAATACAGTTGCAGACAGAGAATTGTGCTAAGCCTTCACAAAGCTCTCCCAGGGAGCCCTTTCCCCACAAGCAAAACGGACCTGGGCTGCTATTACCAGCAGCTGATGAGTCAAATAACTTTGGTATGAAACGCTTGCTTAAGAATAGAGTTGTTACTTAAGGAGCCAGTATCTCACCTGCCTCACAAAGATAATACAGGTACAGGAGACAACACACCCAGAACATAGCTCCTCTCTTTACCTACAGAAGTAAGTGATGTGCTCTAAAGCAGCTTTTCTTTGACTGTTTTAAATGTGTCATGCTAATGCAGTTGTTCACCCAACTTCTGCTGAGACAGTAAAGCTGGACATACAACACCTCCCAGCAGCTACAAAAGCTACTGAATGTACAAAAAAAAAAAGTTGGTTTTGTTTGTTTGGTTTTTTAAATGAATTAATGTGAAATGAAAAGTCTTCACCTCAAAGACAGCATGGCTGAAAAAGTGACTGAATGGCTACATGAGGTGACATTTCTCTCCAAATTTTGCCACACAGAGCGAAGCAGGGAGTAACATATACCCTAGACTTCTCGTAAATATATCTCAGTAAAAAAAGGTTGTAATCCACACAGTTTCAAAACAGTCAAAATAAAACCCTCTTAATTCCTCTAAATCTGTGCTTAAACTTCAGGCACAAGGTACTACATTTTGCATTTCCAGAGGGATGCACACAGAGATGACCACAAGGAAGATGGCTGCGGTTGTAGACTTCCCTGTAAACATCTTCTTTTGCTTTGAAAACAGGCAAGCACACTAGGTCTGAAGAGAGGAAGCTGTTTACCAGCTCCCAATGTACAGATCCATTGGGCAAATGAGCTTCCACAGACATGAGGGGTTTTTGTCTTGTACTGGTCATGTCAGATCCTCTGAGCTGTCAGACACAACCACCTTCACATATGAGGACTCAGAATCTTCTAAACTAAGGAGGAACAATTCTGGTCCTTGGAGTCTTTACAGGGTTTGAACTGAACATGGCACCTCAGCTTTGAACCTCATCATCCTCCAGAGGTCCCAGGCTGCTGCCTATTCAGTTGTTACTGGTCATTGCCCCCTTGGGAGGGCTAGGAGTCCCAGTACAAATAATAAACAGCACACCATAGCAGCTGTATAAGGCTGGTGCATGGAGAGACAGAAAACCACAGACAGGAAACAACTTTTAAAAAAAAAGGACAAAACTGTGCATTTGATTTTTTTTTTTTTAATCAAAGTAAACCAGTCAGAAATGTATACATATGCTGAGCAGACAACTCATCAGAACTATTTTAAAGACATTACCTGGAACTATTTTCCAGCTGATACAGACTCCCAGTTGAAGGTGCACTAGACAACACACCTAAACTCTTCAGTTATTTTTAATTATAAAATGAGGAAAAAAAAAACCTGAGTGGCACAGGATCTAAGTGTCATATAGAATAATAGAATCATAGAACAGTTAGGGCTGGAAAGGACCTTAGAGATCACCTAGTTCCAACCCCCCTGCCATGGGCAGGGACACGCTCCACTAGACCAGGTTGCTCAAAGCCTCATCCAGCCTGGCCTTGAACACCTCCAGGGATGGGGCATCCACAGCTTCCCTGGGCAACCTGTTCCAGTGTCTCATGACCCCCACAGCAAAGAATTTCTTCCTAATATCTAGTCTAAATCTGCCCTCTTCCAATTTAAATCCGTTACCCCTTGTCCTGTCACTGCATGCCCTTCTCAAGAGTCCCTCCTCATCTCTCCTGTAGGCCCCCTTCAGGTACTGGAAGGCCACTATAAAGTCCCCCCTGACCCTTCTCCAGGCTGAACCACCCCAACTCTCTCAGCTTGTCCTCATAGGGGAGGTGCTCCAGCCCTCTGATCATCTTTGTGGCCCTCCTCTGGACCCACTCCAACAGCTCAACATCATTCTTGCTTTGGGGGGCCCAGAACTAGACACAGTACTCCACGTGGGACCTCACGAGAGCAGAGTAGAGGGGGAGAATCAACTCCCTTGACCTACTGGCCACACTCCTCTTGATGCAGCCCAGGATCCGGTTGGCCTTCTGAGCTGCAAGCACACACTGCTGGCCCATGTTCAGTTTTTCATCTACTCACACCCCCAAGTCATCCTCCTCAGAGCCCAAAGCCATTCTCCACCCAGCCTGTATTTGTGTTTGGGATTGCCTCGACACATATGCAGGACCTTGCATTTAGCTTTGTTGAATTTCAGGAGTTTGCCATGGGCCCACTGCTCAAGCCTGTCCAGGTCCCTCTGGATGGCTTCCGTTCCCTCCAGCGGGTGGGCTCCAGCGTGTTGGCTGTGCCACACAGTTTGCTGTCACCCACAAACCTGCTGAGGTTGCACTCGATCCCACTGTCCATGTCACCAACAAAGATGTTAAATAGCACCAGTCCCAGTACTGATCCCTGAGGGACATCACTCATGACCAGTCTCCATTCAGATGTGGAGCCGTTGACCGCAACTCTGAGTGCAACCATCCAGCCAATTTCTTATCCAGTGGGTGGTCCATCCATCAAATCCTTATTTTTCCAATTTGGCCACCAGGATATCGTGTGGGACAGTGTCAAACGCTGTGCATAAGTCCAGGTAGATGACACCAGTTGCTCTTCCTTTGTCCACTGATGCTATAAGTCCATCATAAAAGGCCACCAGGTTCATGAGCCACAATTTGCCCTTGGTGAAGCCATGCTGGTTACCAGTCACCTCTCCTTCATTTTCCATGTGCCTTAGTGGAGCCCTCAGGAGGATCTGCTCCATGATCTTGCTAGGCACAGAGGTGAGACTGATTGGCCTGTCTTAAAAACACTTTATTATTTTCATCAAGAAAAGCTTAACAGGCCAGAGCAAAAGCTCTTGGGATGATGAAGAGTTAGGCATATAACTTGCCCATCACAAAAGAAAAAAAAAAACCATGAAAGCTTACCCACTGTCAGCTGTTGAGAAAGCAGAATTCTACAAGTTGCAAAAAACTCACATGCTTTATCATTAAAATGATTACACTATTCAGGAGTGGCTAGTGGCAGTGACTGTGCCACCACACTGGCAGATGTACCACTTGTGTGAACTGCTAGCTTGGTAACCATCAGCCTCCCACCCTTTGTTTCCAGAAGAAACTATTCTGAACAGTGAAAAGAAAAGCTCCCCATAAAAGCACTGCAATGGAAGCAAATTCAGGGGCTGTATTTCAGTAGCTCTATTCTTCTACACTTTACAGCAGAACTTGTCTTATTTTACTGACATCCAAGTTGCCAAGAATTGACATTGAGATTTAAATAAACATATAAACATAAAGTGAAGATAAATATTACATACAACCACCATTTCTTCCAAATGCCAATATTTTCAGTGCTATTAACACAGATAAAAAGCTTGAACCATATTCTGTACTTTACTACCTGAATTCAACATCCAGCCTCCTTGCAATGCCCTCTGTGGTAGGGTGTCTCCAAAACCCATTCTAGACAGAGAGCGAAATATCAGCTCCTTAGACCTCTCAAGATTGCTGTTCAGAACAGCTACTGTTTCTGTACATGCACTTTCAAGGCAGCTGTTTGCAAATGCTAGGTGCTACAAAGAAACAGTTATGCTGATTATTTGTTTTAAAATGACTTATGTTTTAACTACATAAAACACGTGTTGAAGCAAAAGATCTGGGAACCAAGGTTTTGCAGACAGAGTATGTGAATTTGGAACCCAAGTCCTTTCTAGATTCCTTTTTAAAACCAGTGAGATTTTGCAGTTTTTTTAATTTCTTTCCCCATCTTTCCCTTAGATTTTTATAATTTCCTGTGTGTTCTCTCTTGCTCTGCTTTTTAAATTGTACTATAACTTTCTCTTTGTGGGTAGGTAGGTTCTGGAAGAAACCTCAGTGATATAAAGACTAATCTCAGAACCATTAGACCCCCTTCTGCAAGCTATCAAGGCGGCCAAGTGTACAGTTGCAAGTTACAGGCAACGTGAGCCCAAAAAGCCCAGACTGCATCTGCACAGGGACAAGACCTCCCTTTCAATGCTGAACTCTGCCCTAGTGCTCCCCACCAAAGCACACTGCTTCTGGTATTCACACATTGGATCAGCTCGCAAAGACCATCTGTGTGCACTGTAGCCAAGCACCACGTTCAAGAGGAGAGGGATTCATTCACTGCATTATTCACCAAGCATTCCTGATTTATTTTAGACTGCATGAAAACTAATAACGTAAGCAAATCTTATTGTTTCCTTGAAACAACACAAACACTAAGAGTCAGGAACCATGTCTCAGCAAGACAGCATGAACTAAATCTGAGTAAGACCCAACTGCAAGGCACAGAGCATGAACATACTCTGCTCTGTAAGCCACACCAGTCCACATGAGCTGACACAGCCCCATCATGCAAGAGGGATGTGAGGCCATGCCAGAACCTTCATGCACCTTACAGACACAGGACAGTAGCAAGCTGCATTTACAAACCTTCAGAACTCTGCAGTACCTGTAGCACCATTCCCTCCACAGTGATCCCTCACCAGCAGGAAAGCAACTCCCCCCTGTTATTGCCACATGCAAGCAGCTATTCAGCAATACATTATGCCAACACTGACATGCCTTGTAGTGCCAGGAGGTCTTTAAGGCAGGGAGACCTAGTTTGCTGGAATTGCTCAGTTCACACCAGTTGCAAGTGAGACACCACGGAAGGGTACCATTCATCAAGTGTTAGTGAGCAACCTAGTTAACCAGGTTTACACCAGCAGGAAAACTATTTCCTCTTACGGTTGCAGCTGATGCACATACAGAAGCATCTTCTTCACACTTCGCTCTTTCAGCTCTCCTGGGACATCCACATGGAACTGAAGTGGTCCGAGACAGAGGCAATAACATTTCTCAAGACAGATGGAGCTAGTGACTCTGATTTTCTAAGATAAGCCCAACACACCCATAAACCAGACCAACAAGACTCAAGAGCACACTGCCCACACGCTGTATGACACTCATGAGGGTAGAAAGGCACCCACACCACACTCTGCAGCTCCAGTACTTCCTCATGATGCAATACAACTCTGGGAACTCAGGATGCAACTGGTAATAGCAAGGGTGTGGGACATAGCCAACCACTTACCAACTGAACTGGGACCAACTCCAGTACAGTGCCAAAAAAACTACTCAGAGAAATACTGCTGTCCAGCCTTACTGTAGGCATCCAGAGGCAGGACAAATTAAATGCAGGGATGCTCTCCACATGGTCTGGGGGTCAACAGTGGTGAAGCCCACTGTAAGACAGGGCTTTGTGCGTACCTCCAACAACACTCTTCCTCTTGCTCGCCACCACTATGCACTTGCCAGAGCTGATGCAGATGACATGTACCCTTGCTAAGGGTCATCCGAGCAGAGGAAGCCACATTTGTTGCAGCAAGCTGTTTCCTGTGATCTGCAAGCCATGAGCTGGCTCCTGTGGCCAGCTGTTTCTGGGAATGTTTCAGAGAAGGGAGATGGGTTTTGAGGTACTGCCAAGCCACTTTGCCCACAGCATAACATATTAAATCACAACGGATATCCAGTCTTCTCCCAGCACTCCCCCTCTCCTCTCTATTCCCTTGGGGTGACATGGCATGCCTGAGATGAGCTTAAGTACCACCCCCTACCCGAGAGTGCCCTGCAGCACTTGTACAACAGAGATCAATGAACGACCTCTAACACAGAACTGTATTACAACCCACAGGTACCATACATCCTTGTTACACCTTATGTCCCTTGTGAGGTGATTGGGAAAATGTGAGTGTGGCAGGGGGAGGCGTGCTATGGTATGGTAGCCAAATAAATCAAGGAAGGAGAAATTAAATCCTGCTTAAAGCAAAATACAGCACAGGCCAGTGCTCTTCTAGGGGGCAGACTGGGACACTCAGAGGAATAGCTGTCTGCAGGCTGCCCTCTTTCAGTGCAAGAAATATTAACACACCAAACTCTACACTGAGATAATTACTGCCAGGTAATGCTGTCACACAGCCTTTTAAGTCAGCCAAAAAAATAGGGAAGGGAAAATTCCACAATACTTTCACCAGCACCTTTGCATCCACAAGCAAAAGGCAAGAGTCCCAAACAGAAGACTGAAGTTAAACAAAAAGTTTCCTGTTTTTCATAGTCATGGCCCAGTGCAGGCACAGATACCCTGAAGAGGTCAGAAAGGCACCAGCCACACAATTACTAAAATCAACTAAACCAGAAAGAACCTGATGTGCCTCAAGGCTTGGCCTATTTATACAAGAAGAGGTGTTAGCCAGATCTAGTGAAAATCATGACCAGAATTAGCATTTTCAGTCACCCTTGCAAATGTAAAGCTCACTAGCAAATCAGCAGTGTCACTGTGCCTCAACTGTTGTCTGTCCAGGGGAAACCCTTGGGATACAATCTTTCAGGTACAACAAGCTGATAAATGGAGATACCATTTGGTTACCCACATGGAAAAGTAATTCCCTCATGAAGCAACCTAATGGATGAAGAAGCAACTTTTCAACTATAGCACTGTCGGATCCAAGTTCAGTTTAACACTGGAAACAAGAATCAGAGGTTCAGGTAAAACTCACCATGAAGAGGTCATCTGTAGCTTTAAAGACAATTCAGGCTTGAGGAGTGATCCCATACCAGGGCTTGATGCATAAATGTTGTTGGCTCCCTGTATGTTACCCTCTCCTCTCTCTTTTAAAAGCAACGAGTTTTACAAGTTTTAAAAGCAATGAGTACATTAAACAAGCATCCAGTGCACTTTCAAGTGACTGAAGAGTAATGCAGGCACAGCAGACATTATCACTCCTCATGCTACTGATGCTCTTTGTCTCAGCTAAGAACTGCTCCCAAACAAAACTGTCTTGTTGCATACTGTACTCCAAATGTGCTATACTTTTATTTTTTCCCCTCTACAAAGGATAAGGCATGATAGAATTATGCAGCTTCAAGGAATGGAAGCTTAGGGAACTCCTTTTTTTCTTGTTGCTAGCCACAAAGACAGTACCCCTGGACTTATTTATGGGCTCTATTACAAAGCATTCATTTATTCACTCAGATTCTTGCAGTTTGGAGGAATTCTTTTTGAAACTTTATGGTTTTCTGGTTAACATAATGTGTTTTTTCCTCCCCTTTACTCATGCCAGCTGCATTTAAAACTAGACCTTAGGAAGTATACGAAAGCAAAAATGTCAATAATACATTATTTCGTAAACAAAACCATTCTATCTGCTGGGTACATACTATAAAACTACCAAATTGCTTGTCAGAATGAAAACACAGCAGCAATAAAGCAGGCTAACAAAGCAAACAAACAGGTTGCCATCAGTGTCCAATCTGAGCTCACAACTGACAGACCTCCTCCTATCACACCTCAGTGGCATTCACAAATGACAAAAACAGCTTTAGGCCTTTTCAAATCCTCAGCTGGTACCTCAGCTTTAAAGGAAACAGTCAGGTTCACTTACAGCAGCTGAAGAGGCAGAAACGCTGTCTCAGAGCTCACCACTGCCAGCAGCTGAGTAGCCTCCCAGTGCCTGTGCTGTGCCAAGACTGTACCTTCCACCAACTCCACTGGACTCCAGCTCTCCCAACTTCCACAGACATCAGGCAGTACATAATGGTAACATGCAGGTTTTCTTCACTAATTGCTATTTCCATACCTGCTCTGTCACGGCTGCTCCATCCCACTGGTGCCAATGTTCTCCAAGCCTTCTTCTAGGGCTTGGAGTAAAACAGGCACTAGCACCTCCATGCTTTCATCCAACACACACTCTCCTGCCCAGAGGGTGACAGCCTTACAGAGCACTTAAAAAACTAAGCCAAGGAGTAGAAAGCCAAAAGCTGAAAGGGGAAAGAAAAAAAAAAGGCAATAAATGGGAGAAAGAAGCAGAATAGAAAAAATACAAGAAAATTAAGGCAGGAGGGGGGATATGAGTGGTGCAGAAGCTGCTCATATGAAGTTTTTAGAGGTTACTTAATGTCAGCTTATGGCAGGGGACTGAGGAGCAAGAACAACAGTGAAGTTTTCTAGGTTAATAGTTTCCTTAATATTCCCACAGGATTCTTTGCTATTCTAAACATAGCACAGAGGAAAAAATAAGATTGAAGTAGATCATCATCAGGGGCAGGTTCAAGAAAGCGTTCTTTCAGCCTCCCCCAAACCACTTTCTCTCTTGGAGTTGAAAAATATCCAGAGTTCTTACGCAGTATTAATGCTGACACTTCATATTTAAATTTGGAGTGTGCAGTCGCAACAACACAGGCAGTCTGAAGACAAAACAGGAGCTTTCAGTCATTTAAAAAAAAAATTGAGTTATATTTGTTGAGTTATATTTCAAGTTAATTTTCAATGCCTCCTACAAACAGCTAGTAGAAACATCCTTCACTGCCTGCTTGCTTTCAGTGCAAGGGTCTACTGATTAAGTTGCCATAAGCCCTTTAGTGTACTTTAAAAGTTTAGAGTACTTCAGAAATTTATCAGAAAGACTATTCCTGAAAGCCCTGAGTTAATGTTTGTATTTGCATTGTGCTATCTACCCTCCCTCACTACATAAAAGCTACTTTAAGCTTGTGAGGTCTCTTCAGGTAAAATCCAGTGTGAAAGAGACTGTAAAGTACATTTCATTATTATCTGCACATCCTACTTGTGTCCATCACTTACAGAAGGGAAATGACAGCTAGGCACAACAGAAAAAAACTGAGCCATGAGCAGGAAACAGAATCTCTTATTTTGACTACTAAGGTAAGGAAAGATAAATAGTGGAAAATTCCCCTCAGAGGAACTTTAGCAGAGGTGGATCATTTGAAAAGCCTTCCTCACCACTGTTTTTATACAGCCAAGCCACCTGTTAGAGCAGCTTCACTATCTTAAACAAAGAGGGTCAGACCAAGGAAGAAAACAATAAATAGTTTTACTATTTACTGTCTTTAAGTAGACATTTGTGGGGGTTCTTCTATTTTGCTTTTTACGTACTGTTAGAGCAGCAATATGCAATTGTAAGACAAGAAACAGGAGTCTGGAGGGACAGAAAATAGTAGTTATTTGCTTGTTCTTATGTGGGTTCCCAGCTAAAGCAAAGCACGGAATTTAGTAGAGGTTCCTATTAAAGGCTGCACTAATTCCCACTGCCAACAAGCCTCTTCAATCTAAATTCAGCAGAACACGTGGTGCTGGTACTGGCTTGATGCAACTTTAAGAAGCATCAACTGTTGTATCAGTCTATTTTTACTAGTAATATATTTTATTATGTGTTTTTACTATTAAGTTTTTAAACTTTGAAAGTGAAACCAAATCCCATGTAGCTTTAATAGGGAAGTGCAAAAAATGTTTGCTGCTACTGACAGAACAGCAGCAGCGGCACTTTCACCAGGTCTCTGTTCCATGCTTACTGTACACTGCAACTACAAATATTTACGCTGCACATTTCTGCAACAGTTCCCACTACCAGTTATTGACAGACTCTACAAAGCCTACCTGTAGGCTATGCTGTTTTCACATGCTTTCTCCTCTTTTCACTGAAAATTCTTGCTTACCAGGTGTTCTGGCTGCAATTAAAGTAACTGGTGATAAAAATCAAATATCCTCATACTACAAAAATGGAATTTTCAAGGAGTAGGAAAGAACCTGCCTTGTCTGCTCAGCCACCAGGCATCACTAACCTTGCCAGAAACAAAATCCAAAGTTGTTTTGTGTTTATGTCTGACAAGCCAGGTAAAACATAATGTTTTTAAAGACGCTTAATAAAGTAGTTGAAAGATAACGATTAGCCTGTCTCATCATTTGCACATGAAAGGTGGAACAGAGAAGCTACAGTAATTTGTTGCCAGACTTCACTGGAACAAACATCTGCATTCTACTTATCTTCAGTTATCAAAGGACTTGAGTGGGACAAAGGTTACTTGGCTTGACAAGCATTCAAAGACCCCTCCAGCTCAAAAACAGAGATGTTTCCGAGGAAAATCGTGAAAGGATTTAAGCCTAGCAGCAATTCCTATTATACTAGCATGAAATCTACCACCATCCCCTAATCTTGTGAAAGCTAAGACAAGATGCTTTACCTCCTTTCCAAATACAGAGGTCTTGCACATTTCCAAAGGCTACAAGCAGAAAAGTTCCTCCTCCCAGGAAGCAGACATTTCATGGCAGCATTAAGTTGCTTTAAGTCTGCTGCGGTCCTGCCCATCTCGTGCTAGCTCCTCATTCAAGCAACTAGTTTTCTTCAGAAGAGCTGGCTCAGACACCTCAGCCCCTGGATTCCACCAGGGCAAAGAAGACAGGGTAGCAGCCCTGGGACAGTCTGAACAACAGCAGAGCCACATCCTCCAGTGCTCCAATGAGCTACACCAAGTGTCAGGAGAGTTTCCTCTCCCCTTGCCCCTCTTATACAGGAACAGATAAACAGAAGACCTCAAGTCACCTTCTCTGCAACCTTGCCTCAGACTCATGTAAGAGCATTGTGAAAATCTACACAGCTCAACCAAGAACAAGACCAGAAGCAGTTCAGTATTTTCTCTCAACATGTGCTGCAACCTGCTTTATTTTTAATATATTAGATTCCTTTAACAAGAGCAATAAAATCACATTGTTCTTTTTCAGAAACACAACATTTTGAGAAAGTTAAGCCAACGCCTGTGCTATAAAATAAACAGGAAAGTTACTGAAGAACCAAAAAGAAGATGTGAAAGACTTCACCTCAAACTTTTCCAACTGTACCCTCTATAGAAGGCTGAGCAGAGTTATATGGTTTAGGTAGCTGGAAATAGGTTTCATTTTAGTTGCTGCCTCAAAGCTATATTTTGTGTTTAAACACGTGTGGTTGGACAGCCAACCACGATTCCTAGGGATTATCTGCTTAGAGTATGAAAGACAATAAAACAACCCACCATCAGTTTTTCAGTCAGATCTGGGCATGATTCCCATTAGCACATTTTTATTTTAAAACTGAGTGTGATTGCTCCGGTTTTATAACACAAGAAAGCTAAGCACAGATGTTGGTACTTCAAGCAGAACAGAAGTTTGCCAGGTAAACAACAAACCGTAGAGTTATGAACTGCTTCTGAACATGCTGCATGGCACAGCAGTTTAAATACATGAGTTACTGCATGCAGCTGAAGAAAACAAGTCTTCCAGTCTTCAATTTAATGTAAATTAAACCAAACCAAATCCAAAACCCAACCAGGTAAACGCACATTTTTCCCTGTTAATTTTGGATCAAGCTTTAAGTGAGAACGGATGGTAGGCAGCAGTTCTAAACACTCAAGGAGAAAAGCAACAACTGGTGTTCAGTATTGGTTTACAGTTACAGTAATGGACTATTAAACTACAAAAGAAAAGACACTTATAGCAAGTTTCCGAAGATGATACTGACTGACTTTTTACACGCTATCAGTTTTCCAGACTACGAGCGAAAGAATACAGGTATCAGAAGACATCAGCCTTCTCCAGCTTCAGGCCACCTCAATTAACAGCTGCAGTTCAGTTGTGGCATTTACTAAGTTATTATGTAAGTCTTGCTCCAGTTACCTATAGAGAGTGGTTTAGGGTTATTTGCTGTCAGGATGCTCTTCAGCTTTTTCAGGTTTTTTGCCTTTTACATTCCTGCAAGAAGTGTGATATTTGATGAAGATATACTGAAATACAGACCCAGCATCTGACACTCCAGCACTTCATCTGTCTCCTATTTGTATGATGCTCACCATTAAACCATTCAAACCTTTACAAAGCTTTAAAATTAATTTTATTGATGGAAAGATTGTGACTCTGATATAGAAACTGCTTTAGGATTGACAAAGTGCCCCCACATCCATTAACTTACAGTTATTTTTACGGAAGTTGCTTAGGAGCAATAGTAATACACCTGCTGACTCACAGGAACAACAGCTGTACTAATGCAACAGCCACATGCACAATCACGGTCGCTCCTGTCAAGACTCCCTGAATATTTACATAAGTTTATTATTCTCCAAAGCCCAACTTCAAGTTTTCCTTGAGAATTGTTCTGCTGAGGGATATGTTTTCATCAACACCATGGACTTACAGGAACAAGGCCACTTGCTGAAACTTGGGCAAACCAAGCAGAGGTCTAAAACCTCAAACCACCATCAGAACACACCTCCAGTTGTGACAGAAACAAAACAAAAAGGCTTCCCAGAAGAGTTCATTTGACCTCAGTCTGGGATCAAGATGAGGCCTGACAGGCTGCTCACCATATCTCCCATCTCCTTTGCTACTTGAGCTACAGCAGATTTTCTATTACTGCCCATGCAAACTCTATGAACCCTGAAAAGTGGTAGGAAGTGAAGGTCTGGTCATCAGCAGCCTCCATCATTTCTCCCAGAATCAGAACCATTAGTCTAGATTTACAGCTGTGTACTCGGTCAGAATCGGAGACAAATATCACTCCATTCACTATGCTTGCTGTGCTTCAGCATCTTGGTCCTGGATCTGCCTCTTTTCCTTGGAAAAAAAAGTACTGCACAGAGTAGTTACAGGTTGATCACCATGTTCACTTTGCCACACTCCCCTGAGTTTCTGAACTTCCTAGGTTAAACACATCATAATAGGTAACCCAAGCAAAACAGGAGAAATCTTGAAGTCTCTGTTGCCTGTTAGACCTCCACTTACATTCTCATGCTTCACTTGCAAAGTTCAAGGAGTCGTTTCAGACAGGTTTACAATGATGAAGTCATTATAATTCTGCTATTTATTCCATTCTATTTAAGAGTGTTCAGCACAGCCTGGTTTGAATACAGAGCCTGCCTTTGGGAAACAGGCATCAAAGCAAGATTTGATAATAACATCATTCCATTTAATCATACAAGGAAAAATGTAATGCATTCACAGTATGTAATACTAACTCCTTTCAGTTTTTCTGTTGTTTCTGCTTCAATTCATACCTTACACTTAAATATTTTTGCAGTATTCAAGAGATTGCCTCAAGTACTGTAGTTTAAATCAGACACAGATCAAATGGAGTCTTGAAAAAATGATAACCAACTGCATCATTAGATAAGCTTTTCCTTCACTAAGGTCTTGGCTAGAGTACAAGAGTTCAGTTATTATAGAGCAAGTCAAACACATCCACAATTCCTTGCATTGTTCTAAGGTCTTTAGAACATCCGTCCCTTCCCCAGCAGCAAGCACCTTCCATAGAGAGTTCTGGATATGTCTGATACCAGTTACAGCCAAGTGAATAAATTCTTGGGCTCAAAGCATCAGCTGACATACACCACTACTGTGCTAACAAAATCAAAAGAGCCACATCAGGTTAACAACACAGGACACAAACCATACTTGCAGCCTGGGAAAGCAAGACAAAGGAAAACTGTGTTTTCTTTTTATAGCCTGGTTCTCTAATTAGGATTTTTGTCTGCACTGTAATTTGGTATTGGAGAAAAAAAAAAAAAAAGAGCACCATATACTTTCAGCAGATGGATCACTATGAGCTATAAAAACTTGTCATAACTGAGTTTACTCAAACATAGCCCACAAGTGTTCCAGAGCCTTCAAGACCCCAAAAACTATGAACAGTAATTGCTGCAAGCACAGTGGGAATGGGAATTTGGGTCCTGGATGGCACAATGATTTCTTGGTGCTAGTCACCTTGTTCTCTAGTGCAGGTCTCCAATAGAAGGATTAGCATTGCTCTGTCACCCCAGTCTGAAGACAGGGAAAACAGCGGGGGAACAAAGGAAAAAGAGACAAAGCAGATGTCAGTAACTCCTATTTAATAACTGTTGAAAGGAACAATTTCTAAAGGCTTCTTCTCAGAAAAGGAAATGGACATGATTGTTTGGGAGCGTCCACAAGTATGAATCTCAAGTGTTAGCTCCAAGAGTCCCTTATTAAAGGTGCCATTAATCAAAGGGATGGGCCAGAATTTACTGTTCCTTTCAGCTTTATATAGGGAAAGCAGTAGAATGTCTTTTGGCTTTGCCATACATGAGGAGGCATAGTCCTGTCTTTCTTTTGTATGAGCTTCCTTGCTTGTCAGCATGATTCTTTCCACTGAGCAACAGGTAAAAGAAAAGCTTTCTAAAACAGAAATAATGCACTTTTCCATTAAGGTTACAAGTTATAAACCTCCACAACTAGCATACTTCTCCTACTGAACAAGAGGAGAGAGTATTTTTTCTACATGTAGTCAATGTTTTCTCTCATTTGCATACTTCCACAATCAGCATTTTGGTGGCAACCTCACTCCCAATGAAGAGTTAGGGATGCTCGGTGGCTTCAGCAGTTTGCCCAAGCAGAGCAAGGCCAGCTGCATTTTAAACAGGATTGATCCTGCGACATGAATAAACTTGAATTGATGCCATTACGACAGAGCCATGGAAGTGATTTCTCATGACCTGACCCACCATTAACATTCACAAGCCCTAACAGGCACTGCAGGAAGGAGATTTCATGGGACTTGTCAACCACCTTCGCTTTTTCTGTACAAGAAGAGAGAGCTAGCAACCCAAGTTCTCTCCCACAGACATTTCTGCTCTAGACATTCTTCATTTCCTCCTTAAGCACCTATTCTCATCTAAATGGCAGACAACATGCTCTGGGGGGTGAGGGCCACACAGCTCTGAATGTATCTGACTACACTGAATCAAACCACACACTATACCAGCTCATACCAATGAAGCAGGCTGGAGTCCGCTGCTAAGTCATTATCAGTACAAACGTCCACACAGCAAGTCCAGGCCAAAAAAGCTACATGGCTCCTCAAAGTCTCAGATCAAGTCTCATTTCAAACTATGCTACTGACAAGATTTTAATTCCAAAAGTCCTGTGCTATAAACCATAACATGACTGAAAAAACTGTGGAGATAGTGTTAACACAGTGTTAGGTTCCCCTGGGATTTAAGGAGCTATGTGGGGAAGGCACGCTGTCAAAAAAACAGTCCTCATCTGAAGCAGCTGCCACACATGGTCTTTGAGGAAAAGGTTTCAGATATCTGCAATAAAAGCTTGACAAGAACAACACGCAGCCACTTAAACCTGATGTCATCATGACATTTGGGCAATTCAGCCCAAGGTTTGTGTGATGATTCAAAGTGGGAAGATTCAACACTCAGTGTAAGGACATAGGGCAGAATCATCATTTGTCTGTCTGCCAGTCAAACATAGTCAACATAGTCAAACAAGACCTCAACTCTGATATAACTTTTTGAATAACTACATATCTGTGTGCATTCACACACTGTACATGCATAAAGCACTTGGGTATGACGCTGACTATCAAGATGGATAGACAAGATTTCTAATTGTGAAGCAGTAGTACTAGGATCCCCTCCCTCTTCACAGCTCCCTCAAACAAGCGGAGTGATGCAGCTAGTATGCTCAAGTGATGCCACAGTACCAGCAGCACAAGGTACGCTCCTCTCAGAAAAGAAGGGGTTCATGGTGATTCTTAGCATGTTATCCTCCAAACACCTTACAGGCAGCAATGCAGTCCCTCTACCTGCCCTGAAATCATGCCATTCCTGCAAGTTGTAATAAAGTGCTGGAGAGCAGGAGTAAGAGGGCTCCTAGGTCTTACATCATTTCACCCTTTAAATGGCGGCCCCAAATCCACTCTCCACCTTGTCCCAGCACACATTGAGGCACCAAAATGAAATTGCATCTTACCTTGTCTTTGTATAAAAACCCTGAGCAGTGGATGAGCACTTGAAACAGCCTTGAAGAAGTTGTCGTCATTATTAATAGGGAGAAGGTCTCCATGCACATCAGCATATCCAATCATCACTTCCAGGTTGGCTATGTGATGAATGTGAAGAATTAGTTTGTAGAAGTCTTCAAACTTCCCTGGCTTGTAGCGATCCAGGGAGAACCTTCTGAACTCTGCCCCAAACTGCAAAAGAAAACAAACAGAGCATCTGCTGTCAAAAGTCACCACAGCTCAATGCTCTAGCTTGGCATCTGAACATAGTATAGATGACCTCTCTCTTTCTATCATTAAAATAGTCACATACCGGTGCTTTCAAGTCTACAAATGGCCTTCTAAGTCCTCACATTAGAACATAACCATGGCTACTGAGACAGCACCCTGCTTGACAATACATAAGCTCAACGGTACCACCTTAAAAGAAAATGTATTTTTTAAATCCTAAGTTTTCATTAAATCCTCTAGAGGATAATTGCATTTGTAGGATTTAACTGTGATGTTCCATCATTCATTATCATCATCTCAGGCATCCACAGAACCATTCTTCTCCGAAGCAAAAGTATTTGCTCTACTGCTTTCAAAAGAAGTTACTCAGCTATTCAACCAACCTTATAAAAATTCTTTGCACATTTCCCATCAATACCACTGGGATCTCAACCACAAGACCTTTAAAGAAGTGTGGTATGCGAGTACGCAGCTTGTTACTAGGAAATATACTCACTCTACATGCCCCTGAATTTCCTGGTAATCCATACACAAGGAGGAAAGTTCCTGTTCTAAGTTAGTTTTTGTGGGTTTAATTTTTCTGTCATTCCACTGGTTTTTATTTTTGAAACTTTATAGACCAGTAAGTGGCTGTTAAAAAAAGGGGGGGGTATGATCTGGCACAAGACTACTGACAATGTTATAAATCCATGAAGTTATTTAAAGTAAGTCAGAAAGTTATTGAGGAAAATATTTCAATGGACCTTGTTTCTGATATTAGAAACCAAATATGCTATTACAAACACGAGGAAAAAAATTAGACTCTCTAATCAAGGAAATGAAGAGTATTAAAAACAGGCACCTAGCTAAACTAAGTAGCTTAAATAATCTTTCTGGTACATTTAATTTCATAACTCAGATTGTACGGTGCTAGTAAACTACTGTTCATCAACTGAACCTCTAAAACCATGCTAACTCACTCCTGAAAGCCTGGAACAGCATTCACAAATCCAAGAACAAGGAAGGCTGTGACTAGGATCTCATGGAAGTTCTCATTTCCAAAGTCAAGTCAATACCAGGGCAAGAAATCAAAGACAAAACACTAACAAGCAAACAATAGGGGGGAAAAGGAAAAAAAAAATAAAAAAAGATAATTTTCTGTAGATAAATTCTTCCTCAAAATGAAGGATGACTTGCTTAGAGGTTCTCAGATGTTAAATCAACTATACATGCAAGCCACTCTTTTGCTGAGACTAACAAAAGTATGAATCATCACCATAATCATCTTCAAGCAAAAAAACTTCACAACCCTACTGGCTTTGGGTGCAAGCATGTTCCCAAATTGCTTCCGCAGTTATGAAAATCCCACTCTCCAGCATCAAAGCCTAGTTATGATCATCTGAAAGCTCTTTTAGTCAAATTATGCTCTTGTTTGTAATATTAAATGCTAGTTCCAGTTTGGATTTCAATTCAGAGTGCCCATCCAAATGCACAAAAGCCGAACAAACCACAGCTGGTTCCAAGGGAGGAAAAACAGTTCTCCTTTGTCTTCCACCCCTGCTACTCTACAGAAACATCTAAGTGTCAACTTTACTTCTGTTCACACATTTCAAACTGGAAAAAAGCTTAAGTTTTTGTATTTGAAAAGTATCTTAAAGTTTTCTTTTTCCTAGACTTCAAGTCAAACAAGTTTAATATCTACATGGTAAACTAAAGGTGCAGGAACAAGACCTCTGTAGGCTTTGTTTAGGGCTGCATCTCCTGCTCCACACACCTGAACAGGAACATGGGATTCCTCTAGCCAAAAAAGTGCCAGGCCAGACACATTCAGATGCCAATCTCAGTAACCACTCATTTACTAGACAGATAACTTGTTCAGTGACACTGCACAGTACCTGAAGGAAGTGGATGCTGTGCAGTCTCACCCCAGCCAGTACAACACCCACCTGACACAACCACCCGGACCCTGCCCAGCACAGTCTGCCGGGGGAGCCCATCATCCTGCTCTGCCCGACACAGGCGCCGAGGCACAGCCCAGCTCCCATGCCAGGGCACCACACACAACAGGAAAGCAGCACAGGAAAGAGGAGAGGAAAGAAGAAAGGATGGTTATTTACAGGTTAGCATGTCCCCAAATTCAGCTTAAGCTGCCACATGAGAGGAGGAGAGCTGGTGAAAAGGGGCAGGCCTCCCAGCCAAAGCCCAGCAGGGACACTCAACAGGATTTTATCAGCAGCGTGTGTGTGACATGTGGGTAACTACACCCGCAGGGATGCCACCGCAGACTTGGGGCACTGAGGCCTGATGCAAACGCTGTATAGACAAATGGACTCTTTCACGTGTTCAGCCTCAGGGAAGGCCAAGAGACAGTTTCCTTCATCTAGGAATAGGACAACAAGAAACAAATGCAAGCAATTTCACTTGGGCTTTTTGCATGACGCAGCCCGTTAAGGCAAGAGAGCTGCAGAGAGAAGCGCGAGGAGGGAAGAATCTTTTAGAAGAGATTTAAGCAGATAACGTGGATGACATTTTGTTGTTTAAGGTTAGTATTACTGTAGTAGTAGTTTAGTTGATTAACTCACCCCACGCATACACACGGGCAGCAACCATTGTCAACAGGTCTTTTCAGAACAGTGGAAAAAAAAAAGCTTCAGCAGTGACTGTTCATTCATCATCCCTAACGAGGCTGATAGAGAGTATCGCCCGTAATAATAGGTTTGTAGTACTACACAGCTTGGAGACTGGGTACGCTGCATTGTATTCAGCCAAGCTTTCAAGATAACTTCCACCAGTTATCTTCCAGAAACTACAGATTCTGAGGGCTTCGCGCAGATAGCCAAGGTGACTATTTGCTTTCCTAAACTACAAAGTTCATCTTTAGTAGATCCCTCCATCGAAAGAGACACAAGGACTGGTGTCTGCCAGAACAATACTGCATTACACTGCTTGATAAACTAACAGTTTTAACAAGCAAACTAGTTTTCCACAGTGAAGTAAATGATTCTGACTTACTTATCTAATGCAAATACACCATCTGCTATAGCAGAAGTCAGAGGACAGAAGAATCCAAGGGAACTTAAAAGAATTTAGTCTGATGGAGCTAGCTATGGCTTAAAAAAGAGAACTGTATATTTTGTTTCACAAAGAATAAGCTCTGTCCCAAGATTCTCTGAAGTATCAGCCAGCCACTGTACTTGCTGTCTGCAGCTACATGACAAAAAGCACCCAACAAAATGCTATACACATCAAGCAGGAACCCTGAGCAAAAACAGACACCAAGAAAAATTAGCAAAAAAAGAAAAAGTAAAGGGTTCGTTCTGATAAAAACTATGTTAAAGAAGAAAGTCCCAGCTAGCTGACCAAAACTTACACAGGCTGACCAAGAGCAATCAGCTGCTTTTTTTTTTTTTTTTGGCCTAGGGGGACAAGAGGTCAGAGGAGAGGAGGGAGCAGGATTTTAATGTTTTTTTTTACTTGGAGGGCTGCTATTTTGTGAATAAAATTGAAGAGTTATTTGCAAGCAAAAGATACCAACTTTTTCTTCTTTAAATTTTAAGTTTCAAAAAGTTTATAGGGTCAAAAATTAAGCCCTATGTTTGTGAGGTGCCATCCCTCTGGTTTATTGCTGGTTTTCAGTGCAGGCTATTGTATTAAGAAAACACCAAAGAGCAACATTTAGCAATAAACATGAATTACGTTAGCCACCTACTTCTCCCATGAAGTAAATATCAGGAACAAAAAGAAAAATAATCACTCTCATCCTTGTGTAGACTGTAATTTCTGCTTACCTGTGAGATTTTCAAAATGGGGAAGACCTGACCAGGGCTGCTTTATCAGTGAGAAGGAGCAGAGACCAAGAAAGAGAAGACCACACGTAAGAGATTTTGTGCTGTCTGACTTCATTTTGGACTTCAGAGCTCTACTGTCACATTGATGTCTGTGTTTCTCTGTTCTATCTTTCTCCCCCAGCACTCTCCTGCTCTGCACCCAGTCTCATAGTGGTTGTTGCTAGTAGCAAGATGTCACCAACTAAGCAGATGATCCCTGCAACAAGCTCTCTCTTCTCCCCTTCAATCACCTGCCCCAGAGCAGCTCTCCTACACCCCAATGATCAAGCTGGTGGGAAGCGTGGGGTTTCATGTTCTGCTCAGCCCCCTGCTCACCTCTTGTTCTTTCTTCCAAGAGACAGTCCCAAGAGCCAGACAGCTTCCCTTCTATTTGCCCTTCATAGGAACCCCATCACAGACACAATTTCACTACCTTCTCCTTCAAACTTTTTTCCTGATTGGCATCATGCCATACTCCTACTCTTCTCCCTTGTATTCTCCCCTGTCACTCCCCCATAAAAATACAGTCATGCTTAATGTGTTCAATTCAACTCAATTCATGCTTAATATCTTCAATAGTTTCTCCCCCCAAAGAAACCCAGTGGTTCCCCTTCTTTTTCATTCTTCTTGGACACGATGCTTCACATCTCTGCTTTTCATTTGAACAGCCTTTGCAACCCCTCCAACCCTCTCCAGCAGCCTGTGAGGCTCAGTCCATGACAACAGTTTTCTCTCTTCTGCATCTATTCAGAAGACAAATTCAGTTTCTTTCTCTGTCCCCATCACTCTCAGAACAACTTCTGTTCAGGGGCCCACCTCCCATGCAAGCTCTTATTGATCTCATCACAGATGCTCAGCTGCCAGCTCAAAGGCAACTTAAAACTAAGGTTATCCTTTTCCCTGCTTCACCCACCTTCTTTCATTATTATTGGGCACAGGACCATTACCCTGCCTTCCCCAGCACCTGTAAATCCAGTACCACCCTTCATCCAGGTAGTTGCATGTATATGTTAATTACCCAGATCTTTTCTGGCCAGTATCTTAAATCCATGGACACTGTTCTGCTACTCATCTGCACAGATGGACTTCTCCTTGACTGCTGCTCTGGACTTTTCCCTAGCTTTCTTAAACACTATTTTGCCTCACTACCACCCAACTATTTCTTGGGTTGGTTGGTGGTAGCTTGTGAAAACAGCTATCCACAAAAGCTGTTTTGCCAGCCTGTTCATCTGAACTCATCATCCCTTTCTCTGCCACCCTTGTTCCAGTAGCTCCTCTCCTATCAGGTCACCCAAGTAGCTGCTTTCCCCTACCATCGCTTTCAGTCAGCACTGCCTCCAAGAAGCACACAGTGCCAGCCTTCCTCACTGCCTCAGCTCTTGATATTTAAACCCACAGTGCTGTTCTCCTTCAAGAAAGGAAAATTTGCAGCAAGGCCTTTAAAATAAGTCTTTGCCTCAAGCAGTTGGTCTACCTTTCCAAAAGCAAATCTCTTCCAGTCCCCTATAGCTCTGGGAACAAACCAAAGTCTGTTTGCAAAGGACCGAGCTCCTCCTGTATCTTCAAGAGAACACAAAGCACCACACACACCACTGCATTACACAGCTTTAGCACAAATACAGCACACGATACATACATCCATGGGAAGTCACCATCAGCACAAGAAGGAAAGGAACATTTGGCACCTTGTCACCCAGAGGGACAAATGACCACTGAATCTGGAGGTCTAGTCAACACTGCCAACAGCAGACAAACCTGTGAGCCTAGCTTCCTGCAGAAAGGCAGCCCTGCACTAGTACAGATCTCTAGCAAGAGCAAACCATTTTCTGAATATTTATTAAGGGAGATGTCTGCATGGTTACAGGACACCTACAACCAATAAGAGCTCTGGCTGGTTGCAAACGTATTTAAGACCCTTTAGTTTCTGCCAGAGATTTCCTCATGAGCTCAGGGCCAACAAAAGCTGTAGAGAAATTATTTGATGCGCACCCACACACTCTTAGCCAGACCTGACAGGGGACTGGGAACAGCTGTGCAGGGCAGAAGCAGGAGGGATGGTCCCAGGCTGGGTGGCCCTGGGGCTGGTACACCACACCCTGCCCCAGACATTTCTGCCTCAGGTAACTTCAGGAATTTGCAGTGGGAACAGAACTACCTCTGTACTAGGAGACTTCACCTTCACTTAGAGGGAGGGAATATCTCCAAAGGCACACTTCATCTTTAACTTCTGGTCTTCATTGTAAAGGTAATTAGGGGCAAACAATCAATCCTTGAAAGGGCATTTCTTGGTTACTAAAAAACTCAGATTAAATGCATGCAAAGTCTCTTACAAAGGGAATGACAAGGAACTACTGAGGACAGCACTATTAATTGCATCCCTGAAGAACACCTTGGAGGTGGCTAGTCCTGCAGCCTGCCAGAGGGAGCCTTCACAGGTATTTTAACCTCACACAGGAGACATTCCTTTCTTACTTGGCTGTAAACAACATTTAAACTTTAAAGAGCACCTTGGCAAATTAAAGGTCCATTATTCAGTGTCCTAAAGGACTGTTTCACTCTAAAATTCAGAAGACTACTCACATAAAACAGACTGGCTGGATTAAGTTTTAAGCAGATCAGAAATTCCCAAGTTACTAGGCTAAAAATTTTATGAAAGCAAAGGTGAGAACCTGGGGGCAGGATCAAGAATAGGAGAGTATAGGAGGTGATGAAACCCAAGGTAACAGCCCTAGCTTTCTAGTCAATGCATGGCAGGGATACTGATAACCATCTGGCTAGCACAGCTAGCACCCAAGCCTGTAACAGATTACTAACTTTGTGAATGTTGTCAGAGGAACTACCATCTTCCAGTAACTAGATTTCTACTTTTTTTTTTTGTTACGCAGGACCTGAGACTATAACTCTAGCACCAGAGCATATCCTCCTCCATCCCACGCACTGTGAAGCCGGGCAGCTCAAAGCACATGTCCTAGCCTTCCCTACATCTCCTACAGGCAGTATTGCTCGCATAGAGACAGAGTACAGGTCAGAGATGATAGTTAGCCTGTGCTGGTGCTTATTGCAGCTGTCACCTGAACAGAACTGTGGCAAAACACTTTTTCTGTTGAAAAGTTTGGCCTCTCATCTGTAAAGGCCAGCAAGCATGCACAGGACCAGCTGTTGGGGCTCAGCTACTGCATAGTAACTTTTGAAGCTGTAATCACCTTCCCCCAAGTCACCTAACCATTTAAAGCCAGACTTAAGTTTACTAGGTATGACCACTTCAGAAAGTCATCCTAATGTGAAAAAAAAAGATTCATAATAACAGAGGAACCAGGAGTTTAGTAGATGCTATTTAGCACACCAGAATAAATACAATACCTGCTGTCAGAAGCTGAGAACAAGGACAAGACTTCTTAAGAGATTGATGTTTAGAGTCCCTTTCTCTTGATATACCTTTTGCAACAGTCCAGACCATCTCAAGTTGCTATTGCTGCAGCATACTGTCTTCATTTAAGAGGGGGAAGCATTGTGGTTTTCCGAGTCTGTGCCACATTTGGTTTGCATATAATCAAATATGTTTTGAAGCTCAAAACCAGAAGTTAAATCAGCTGGTTACAGGGCTTTTCACTGCACTTATTTTAGTTTTATTCTAGGTATGACAAATATGACCTTAACTTGGAAGAATCTAAAGTACTGCTTAAAAACTTAAAGCAGACTTAGAGTCTGTTTTAACATCCTGTAGGTTTAAAGAGAGTGATGCTTCTTCATCAATTTTGGAGCATGCTACAGATGGAAAATATTTCTTAAAACTTCAGAAGGCCTGTAAGGCTTCAGGGTTAGAGTGAAATCAAGGTACGAAAGGCTGGAAAATACAATTTGTAGACCTATCTCACTTAGTTAACACCAGACAGAGAAAAACCAGACCTTAAAAATCTCTTTACAGGGGACTGGTAAACACAAGTTTGCTCTTACCATTACTGCTACAGTTATAACACTGCTTGATGTTATACTTTATACCTTCCAAATTCACAACATGTGTACATACACTGTAATAGCTGAACAGTCATGCCGACATGCAATACTGCTAAGGCATCTGAGCAGTATCAGCAACTTTTGGAGGGGAAAAAATAATTAAAATTATGTGAAAGCTTTAAAACAGCTATCTTTATGTAAAGGCACAGGTCCACTTCTCCTAAGAAGGGGAGACAGGGCAAACCACCCACAAGCTGTTTGGATATTACATCAATCTAGTAGTCGGACAACCTTGCTGAAGCACTGACATCTACATTTGCCCCACACCAAAACACATCATTTTATCTGCTAGCAGCTCTATAACAGCACAGACCCTAAGTGATCCCAAACATGATCTGTCTTCAAGGACCATAACAGTATCGTGTCTATACTTTGGACATATGAGAATATGACTGAAAAGTTATTAAAAATCCACTTGAGGCATCCATCTGAACACCAACACTTACTGGAAGAAAGTCAAAATAGGACGGGAGAAGAGAGAAAAAAAAATATGGTTATAGTTAACCAGATATATTTATTTTAATGGGTTTGTTTATAGTAGTAGGAGGTTAGTCACATTATTTGTAAATCAGTTTGTAAAGCAAGAAAACATGACACTATCAAGAAGGCAGAAATGTCACAGCACTTGAGACAGGCAGCTGCACTTTTATAATCCTCAGCCATTATCAAAATTTCCATTGTCCCAGAGGGTCCGGTAACAAGGGTTTTTTTTCCAAAGGACTATTTTTCGGGAACCACAAGTGCATTCAGCCACTTCTGAAAACATGAAAATGAATTCTTACTCATATACACAGCTTGCAGTAAATCATATAGTAGTAAAAGAAAAATAGCTCTCCTCTTCTTTGAAGGCAGAAACTTAAAACTGTCAGTTTCAAAGTGAAACCCACACACACACTTTCGCAAACAATTCAAAGGGCTACCATTTAAAAGGCCTGAGTCTACCTCCACTATTCCAGAATACCCAAGTGACTGGAAAGAAATACGCACTTGGGCTGATAGCCCTATGTACAATTTAAGGAAAAAAAAAAAAATCTCCTTTCACTCAGACCAGGACAAGAGAAGACTGTCTACGTGGAGCTATAATTAAAGAGAAGTCTCACCAGTAATGTAGGAATTCCTATTTTTAAATTATTTGTTCTTCTGCAGGCTTACACTCACAAGGAAAGAGGCCTGCAACCTTTCTGTAAAGCTATGGACAGAAAATGAAAAATAGGTTAAGAATCCTGGCTGTGGCCACAAGATCCCAATCAAAACAAACAGAAAAGCCCCACACACTGCAGGCCCTGGAGCTCTTGGTAAAAGGGAGACGAGGGAGAGAAAAGGTCATCTGGAAACCTTTTTCAGAGATTAGAGGCAATTTCTTCAGAGAGGACTGATACTTCACTTGTCACCCAATGGGGGAAAGGAGCCAGTGAGGACTAGACACATGAGAATACACAGTTGTTTTAAGCCAGCAAGATAATGTGTTTTCAGATCCTGTCTAAAAGGGCTGAAACATTAATCCTGAGCTACACAGACAACACCTAGATAAAAACTGAGCTTCTAATTTATTCTGTCATGAAAGACAGGAGAAGAGGGATAAGATGTAATTACAAGTCAATTAATATTTTCCTACAACGTGCCCCTTTCTGAGCACGTTTCCCTTTATTCTTCCACTTTCCCATCTAGCAATAAGCTTTTAAGTGTTTTGATTATAAGGCCAGCTCTCAAGGGAGGAGACAGAGAAAGGGAGGAAGCACAGAGCCTGAAGAAAGAGGACTTCTTAAAGCAGAACATTATAGCAATTCCCATCACTGTCAAGTCTGAAAACAGAGGTGCACAGAGATAGCTGATGCTCTGTTTTACACTTCAGTATTTGCTGCAACACAGTGACCCAGTGACCCAAGAGGCTTTGGCAGCACCTTACAGTTGCCCAGAGAAAAACCAACCTGATGTACACCAAGACGCATCACACAGCACCACAAAGCTCATCCTTCCTCAAAGACATGTAGCCAGAGAACATATCACTGAGCATGTTCCCACCAGGCAGTCACAAGGCGTTAAAATATCCATGGACACAAGCATTGGGAGCTGAAGCATGCTTCGGGGCCACATTCCCAGCGGGGTGACCGGTCAGGCTAGGTCCAGGGAAGGTACAGGCTGCTTTACATCAGCTGAAATCTGACCATCAACAAAGCTTACATGTTTACTGGACAAGGAAAGAGGAATACCTAGTGCAGTTTTTGGTCCTTCAGCTCAAAAAGGATGTTGAAAAACTGGAGTGAGTTCAGCCACCAAGATGCTTCCTCCCTCCTTTTCCCCACCCATTCCCCCCCCCCCCTTTTTTTAAAATAATCCTCTGACACACATCAGGAATCTTAAAACTTAAGGATATTTGGGGATTGCCACAGAAGTCTCCTATCCACTGTGGTACCAAGGATCCGAGAAACTCTCCCCTTCCAATAATCAAGGGCACAAACCAACTCGTAAGAACTTTCTTTTGGAGAAAAGGAAAGAAACTCAGGAAAATCAGGAAAACCTTGGTCAGTTTTAACAGGAGACATTTCTGAATTGTGACTAATGCAATACACCAGCTGGATGGTGGTTTATCCTTGAGGAAGGAATCACCTGGTTATCATAACAGAGACAGGGCTATCAAAAACTTGTTTGCAGGTTATCGCCCATCCAACTCCCCACAGCTATTTTTCCCAGAGCTCCTCCAAGTCCAACTCAATCTTCAGAGAAAGAGAAAAGCTATTTCACGCTGTTGTGTAAAAGCGGCACTCTCTCACACCCAGCTCCTCCACTAAAAGGGATTCCACCTGCCCACGGCCCGCCACTTCCCCAGCCTTTGAAAAGCCACCTGAGAATCCCTTGATCCCTGGCCAGCAGCATGCCTCAGCCCAGAGGCTGGGCTGCACCCACCTCTGCTCGCCTGGCAGCCTGCACTCTCAGGCGATAGCTGCAAAATCATGAGTTCTCAGACTCAACTTTCAAGTTCTCAGGCAGGTCCGGACAGGCCTCATACTTACAAAACACAGGCAGCTAAACGTTTAAAAGACTACTACATATGGCTCCCAAAAGCAGCTTTATTGAATCTTTTTCTTTCCCCAGCCTTAGATAGTTTACCCAATCAAAAAAAAACAAAAAAAAAAACAAACCAAAAGCACCAATCTGTATTTCTAGATGATCGCAGCAGAACAGCCCAGTGATCCACAGGGACAAGACAGCATCATAACCAACCCTACAAGACTACCATGTTTTAACAAGAGGTATAAGGTCTTTACACAGTACCTTGCCAGGTACCATTGGCCAGAGCTTTTCACTGCTTCTAACCACTGAAGAGTAACTCTGTGAGAGGGAATCTACAAACTTCAGAGACAAAAGAAAAACATCTTGCAATGCCAGTACCAACCCGTTTGCCAACAGCCTGCAACATAAACAGTCTAGATGGTACTGCACACAAGTCACGCTAACAGTATAACCCCACCAGCACCAGGAAATTCAACAGCACAGCCTCCACTGACCCATGCTGCACGTTAATGGACCATCACTGGGTGTAGGTCCTCAGCAGGACATTCTGAATTTAGCCTCTATTTTAAGTTTCCTTCCAGTGCAGGACAGTTCTCTAAAGTAATTTCTGGGCCACAGGCAGTGACAACCCTGAGCTACAGAAGACCTCCAGTAAACCCCTCCTACCCACACAAGTTATTTTCCTTCTTTCCAGAAGGCCACAGTCATGCGTACACTTACATACTCCCTAAATTACTCTGTGTCTATGCAACTACATAGGATTCACTTACAGGACTCCTGCAGCTGTACAGGAGGCTATAGAGTGTTCATGATAAGGTTGCTTTTAAATTATTAATAGAACAAACTCAAGCTATAGCAATATTAAAGTAGAAAAGAGAGAATGAACTTTAAAAATTCTTATCTGTGGTCCAGGTTTTTGTTTGAAGCTCATACAGTGCATGAGGTATAGCTCAGTAACTAGAAAACAGGATCTGGAGCATTTGGGGGCCACAATGAATGTTGTGGGTGGGTTACACCTTAGAACCAGTACAAACTGAAGCAAAAGTTTCCAGCAATGGAAGCAGGATGGAACTTTCCAGGCCAGTTGAGCCCCTTCAAGTGGCAATAGGAGTTTAGGAAATAAGGGCCTCAACCTACATTTCAGGTGCCACATTTTAGAAACAGTTGGAGAGTCCCTTGGACATAACGTAGTTCTCCCACTGAAGCTCCCACCATCCTCAGGTCTATGTGTTGCTCAAGGCTGTTTGATCTTAACGCATATATTAACAGCAGCAAGGGACAAAAATGGAGAGCACGGAGCACAAAGCCCCAAAGACATCGCCTCTAACACCATCTAAACAAGTGATTAGGGCTGTGTGCGTTCCAGGACATGTCAGCATTACTCTGTGCTGTTTTCAACTTACGTATTGCCTACACCTTTTCTGTTATGTGTATAAAAAACACGGACTTCCAGGGAGATTTCTCAGTTTTGCTTAAATGCTACTCACTTTTGCACACAGGGGTGGCAGGCAAGATTCTGATGTGCTGGTTCAACCAAGACTGACCAGAGCCTCTGGAAGAGGGCCCAGCAAGACCAATCACAGACACAGCCAACCGGTATCATCATTGTAAGAACCCGAGCTGCAGCAGACAGCTGTTTCTGCCCATGGAAACCCTGAAGACCACGACTCCTTCCCCAAGAACACAAGCATGCAAAACCTGATGGGCTTATGGTGGGTGCGGGCACCCCCAGGTAATAACAGCTGGCCGCACAGCCACGGGTGGGTGAAGCTTCCCGCAGGCCTTGCTCTGCCTACGCCGACACGGATCTACAGCAGGATTTCGAAGCCCTCAGCACCGGGGGGGACACCCGGCCCTTTGCCCTCCCCGTCCTCCGCTCCTCTCGCCGAAC
>NW_010145181.1:0-7695 GCF_000699245.1 Pterocles gutturalis
CCCAGCTTTCCAGCCTGTCGAGGTCCCTCAGCTTGCCATCTTGCACAGAAATATTTTATTTTCCCAACCCGATGTCTTAGTCATCACTGACTTTGCATTGCATTCAGCTTTGCATTTGGATTTCCTTTCTCTTTAAAGAAAAGTAGGAAGAATGGTGAAAAAACACCAAAAGAGAACAAAGCTAAAAGGTGTCCCTAAGAGTGTTTCTAAAGTTCTTAAAATGGATCAATGCTAAGCTTAACCTTACAGGCTGGATGGCCTTCAGCCATCTAAAGACAACTCTGCCTAAAACCATAAGCTATTAAAGAAATCTTAATGACCCAACAACTCAGAACATGCCCAAAAAGATTTATTGTCTTGGCATTAGGCTGATGGACAGATCTTCTCCTGATGGAGAAAGAAACAGGCTGGCACAGCTAACTATTCCAGATTAATTTTTTTGAAAGTAATGAATTCTGCTAAACTTGGCTTCTCACTAGTTGTATGCATCTCAGCAGCTCAGCAAGATCCCAAGTTTTCCAGTGGTTTGCGCGGGCCACAGCAGCAGATGCTCATGTATGTGTGTGCGCGCAAGAGTGTGCAGGGGCTTTCCAGGGCCTTGGGGAAACTCCTCCCAGAGGCACTTGGCCAAACAGGGGTGATTGCCAGCCCTGGGCACAGGCAGGGCCTGTATGATGGCTGCCTGCCATGGCCAGGCTCCTGCAAGGCACTACCTCTCCCCCAGCAGCGCTTGAACGTGGATGGTTTCTGCTGGGCCATAATTGCCATGGTGGAAGCTGTATGAGTTCTTCCCCCAGACCAAACACCGTCTGTCACTTGCTCAGTTTGGCTTCTGTTTACAGCCTCAAGCCAGAGCCTTACACTTCCCTCTCAGGCTGTGGGGCAGAGGTTGACGAGAAGGGTGTGCCTGACCAGGATGTGCAGGGAAAGGAATAGGAGAGTGCAGAAGCAGGTACTGGAGTTCAGGCACATGTTTTTGAATACACAGGAGGAGTACGGGGCTAATGGAGAGTGGAGGGTGTGAAGATACCTTTCTACGCATGGTCCAGCTCTGAGCAGGCAGCTGCTGCACCCAGCCAGGGGGGTACTGGAGTCCTGCTATGTTAGGAGCCCCTGTGGGAGCTTTAAAGGCAGCGGTTGAGTTTGGGGTTGTGTTGTAAAACTAGGAGGAGATGGTATGTTCTCAGCTTTATTTAATCAAGTCCTGGCATGCAAGAATAAGAGATGACCATAGGAAGTGCCTGACATTACTCCCTGCCTTTAGAGGGGCCATTTGCTTGCACTTTTAAAATTTAATTGTGTTCTTTACATGGTTTCGTTGTTTTGTTCTTATTTTCCATGTCCTGCACATCAGCAGCTGATTGCTGTCTCATAATCCCCACAGTGCAAATGCCTCTTTGAGAAAGGAGTTGGGAGAGGGCAAATATATCTTAGAGAGGTATTTCGATGGCTGTATTTAAAGCATTAGGGACAAATGGGTTTCCCATTTTACTAAGGATTTTCTGTTTTGAAGTGGGTCAACAGTTTCAGTTTAGTAAATGCCAACATATTTCTATTAATATAAGCTTTGCTGGGCAAGCAATTTACCTTCCTATCTGTCCTTTTCAAGAGAAGAGTGTTGTGTGCTCAACTTCTCAAAGAAAGAGTAATATTTAGGAAAAGGAAAGGAAAGGAAAAGCAATTGAAATCTTTGAAAAAGTATGTCCTTTTGGCAAACACCAAACACAAGAATTTCTGGTAAAAAAAAGTTGTTTGAGGAAGTAGTAAGTGCATGTAAAAAGTGTGTGGACTAGTATCAGAGTTCAGGCTTAATTTTTACAGTGTTATCTATCAAAGAATGCATAAATTATTAACTTAAGGCTGTGGCTTACAAGTTGTGATCCACATGGGTAGAAAAGTGTTTACCATAGTATAAAACACAGTTTGCAAACTCATCGGTTCAAAAGTGCAGCGATAAAGATATGTTGTGCTTTAAGAGAAAAGTTGAAAGTTGAAGGTTGGCCATAATCTTTTAAAGGTCTGAAAGGACTGGAACAGACACCAGCTCATTTCTGGGGTTTTTGTAGTATTTTACTGCTTCCCATAGATGGAGCCAAACTCACACCATCCAGCTGCATATGACTCACCAGAAATGAATGCTGCTTCCCCAAAATGACAGAGGAGAACTATACAGTAGGAGAGTTTGTCATGTGTCCCCAAGCCCCATTTCCTGCCCATTCCCCTAGGGTGACTCCCTAATACTGATTCACTGTCTCCCAGGTCCGTTCCCACAGTGCAGCGGCAACAGGCAATGACACACGGAAGTGCTAATCCAACACTGACCTTCCCACACAGCTTGAGGGGAAATGTTTTTTAGATGTTACAAACATTACCTTTCTAACTACGCATTATAGCACACCTTTGGCTATTGGTCTGTTCTCCTGCGTATTGAATGGATAAAGCATTAGAAAAGGTCTTAGGAAACATATTTTGGAGGCTTCTTCCTTCCACTGCTGCGCTGTGATCTTGGGCAAAATTATGATCTACCAGGTCTTGTGACTCTGGACTTCCACTGTAAAATGTTTGGGATCTACAGATGCAATGCAAGGACTTGTAAGAGAAAGTAGGATCTTCGGAGAACAGAGAGGAGGACTCTGTGCCACCTCTAAAGTGATAACTAAATTACAGCGATTTGATTAAAAAACTGCATAAGGAAGACAGACACAACAATTATCAGCCAAACCAGGATAAGAGCATTACAGGGTAAGGAGTGAGCGTTTCCAGACTTCGGAAGCAGGAAATCATAGCTACCCTCCTGACAGCAACTCGAAGTTCTCTTCTCATTTCAAAAGCCAAGGAAGGCATCTCAACACCTGTGTTCAGAACAGTGCAAAGCCACTCATGTCCCAGTAACGGGCAAGGGTGAATATTTCCACACTGATTTTACTTACCTGGCAATAGGTTTCAGTATGTTGGGCTTGAAAGTGTTGTGGAAACCCCTGAGGCAACTAACTGTACAGACAGAGTGCCCTGTTGCTGGGCTTTTCTTTCAAAGCAAGACAGCAAAGCTGGTAATGTTCTCAAAAGGCCTTTATATTTAGCAGGCTGGTCTTGTTATCCTGCTATTTAGTGTTCAGATTGAATCAGAAAAGGCTAATTCAAGCAGGGAGGCTATGTGTCAGTAATATCGCAGTGATACAAATCCATGACTACCTGGAGAAGAGCTTTGTGTCCATTTTTATGTCCTTGTGGTTCTATGGTTTTTACGGTTGCATTTGCAACAGTCACTATAGTTTATCCCTTTCACAGAGGCATGTGGCATGCAGCAGGAGCTTGTGATAATTGACCAGTTGAGGAAGCTGGGAAGTTTTTTTGGGGCCAGACCAGTCTTTTGGATGGAGCCTCCTCTTCCAGCAGCTTGCTGTGAAGAAGGAAGAGGTGATGGAGCCCACTCTGGTTTAGCACATCCTCATTGGGGCCGTAGTATTTCCCAGCTGCCATTCTGACTCCACAGTCTGCTCTTGAAGGAGTTATGTTCTCCAGCCTTGTCTCGTTACTAGAGAAGGTGCAGCTGGAGGAAAGAGGAGACTTGATCCCCTCACAACCCCGGGGCTCCTCAGAGAGATGAGTAATCAGCATGGGGAGAGGAAGTGTGTTACACTCACAGCTTTACTTTGCTTAGATGTTTCCCATGGAGCAAGTGAGTACAAGAGGATCTTTGGATTTCTCTTTGCAAAGCCTGGGTCTGATTTCAGCTGCGATGTCATCCTGAAAGAGCTGACTCATCCAGCGGGGCTGCAGCTCCAAGGAACACATGCAGAGGCTGGGAAAGTTCAGAGCTATTTTCAGAGCTCGGGGGAATTGCGCTGTGGGGTCCCACTTTCTGGAAGAGGTGCTAAACAGCAAGCGTGCTGTCCAAGAGGCCAGTAAAAACTGGATGCTGCCATGACCCTGCCGGCTTCAAAACGAACAGTCAGGAAAGGCAGGAATTAGTAGAGGAAAATAAACGCTGTCCACTGGGAAAATGTTTCTTCAGCGTTTTGATCTTACCAATCACCCTCACATAGATTAGCTACGTTAAATAGTCCCTGGAGCAGGAATTTGGCAGTGCCCAAGCAAAGCTGGTCCACAGGGAAATCGTGAGGCACCATGGCAGTGCACCCTGAGTGCTCACCAACCTGACTGCAGGCTCCTTTGCTGCTTCAGTTTACCTTTATCTGTTTACCTCAAACCAACTACCAGGACCTGGTATTTCCAAAACTCTCCCTACTCTGGGTAGGGCTTGTTAATATATCATTTAGCCTTCCAGCCTTAATAACAAGATTTACAATTGTGATAATAAATATTTTAAAATGTGATTTAAAATATATATAAAATTAAAAGCAGTAGGGGGAAATCTCTGCAGGGAAATTAGAATATTCTGATTTATGTCTGAGAAAAGAGGAATCAAATGAAAGGAAGAAAGGAACGAGTGCTTAATGCTATCTGGGGAACACAGCAGCAGCATCTTTCAGACAGGCCTGATGTTCCTACAAAATAACAGAACCAGGAATGAGTGTTCCAGAAAAAAAGAAAACAAAAAAAAAAGGCATGAACAAAGGAAATAGGAATGAAATTCAAGTGGAGCTGCTTTCTACTTTCCCCTGCCCCTGCTGCAGCACAACACAAACCGAGCAAATGAATTTGCTCCCAAAGAAAGATATCCTCATGTGTCAGAGTTGTCCGACAGACACCAAAGACTCTTCCAGCTGCTGGCAATGTAACAAGAGTGATGGGCTCCCTGACGGAGCTCACGCAAATCAGAGAAGTGCCTGTGGGTGGTTAGTTAGCACCAGGGACTGCTCAGCATCTTGGATGCTGACACTCCACAACTCCTGCTCGCAGGGAGCCATTTGTCAGAGTCAGAGTTAAACGTCTAGTTAAAGGGCCTGATGATAAAGTGCTCTCTGCAGAGCTGATATCTCCAGAAATGTGCGTGGTGCCTGTATGTAATATCAGGAGGGAGCTTTGCCTGAATTATCCAGGGGATCTCGTTTCAAAAAAATGTATATTGGAGAAAGGGGTAGGTTGGGAATTGAATGACAGATATTATTAAAGGGAGGGAGAGACTGCTAAGCTGAAGCCTCTGTGATTATTTAGTTTACAGGGAGATATTCAGAAAAGGGCGCATAATAGAAAAGCAGAAAATACTGAAAACTATAGAGGTGTTCTTTTGGGTGCTGCTTGCTCCTACACTGAATGAGGACTCAGTGAACCTGAAAGGTGACATGTTTTAAAAGGGGGAACAGGAGATGTGTTTATTACAGAGTAATATTATGTGTGTACAGGAAATGTATTTACTACAGAATAATGTTATTTGTGAGAGTTTCATAGACCATCGCCGAGAACAAGAGTCAGCTTAGGACTTAAATAGGATTAGAGGGGGGGAAAAAGAAGATAATTAAAGGCTGTTACAGTTATTCTCTCTTTCATGTTTAAGGGATAAAATCCCACTAGCTTCAGGGCATAGAGCAACCTCAGAAAACCCACGACTAGAAATAACTTCTTGTGTGGGCAAATTATCCTGTTCTTCTCTTGAACTTTTCCGGGAGTAATCTTCTGCTGGTTTCTGTCATAGATAGGATAGTAGCCTGCAGGGGTATTTATTTCGGTATGCTTGTTACTGCTGGGGTGTGTTAGTAAAGGTATGGGCTGGAATTTCAAAGAGCGCTTCCAGGCCACCTTCATTGTCAGAAAAACATAGTGTGACAGACATAGATAGAGGTATGCTGACTGACACGTTTTTGTCCACCACTCTATTCTATCTCAAATGTAAGAAAAGAAGTTATTAAATCTATATTTTGTGGTTATGTTTCTTCTTTCACAGCAACCCAGTCTTTAGAGGATCTCTTAGGTTAACATTGTCCAACCTCATATCTTGGGCATCATCCATCTCCTGGACATTGTCTGCATCACTATTGCCATTTCTGCTGTAGTGAAGAAATCCAACCTTCTCTGGTGCCACCATGTTCCAGATGTCTTCCATTTTTCCATAGCAGTTTGTCTTTGGGATCTGTCAGTGTATGGGCAGTGGGATCTGGCACGCTGGAAGACCCCACATGTGCTCCCCCTGCTATGCATCTCAGCAGTCCCCCAGCATTCCTGTTCTCACTGCTGTGTCCACAGACTGATATTTAGCTGCTGTTCACCAATCTTCTCCCTGAGGTGCTGGAAGCCCCCTCTTGCTGACTTGATCATTTGTCTCCTGTGGGCATGTCCTCATCAGCATTACCCTGGTTTGGCTCCATGGCAGGTTCATCCTGGCCCTGATGGTGCCAGAGGTTGTGGCATTTGCCGTCCCTAGTTTGTCTGTGTCCTGTAGTGACCTTCATTCCTCACGTGGTGCTGCCTGCATGCAGATACTCCCAAAGATTAATCCTCTGCTGCCCCAGCTGTCCAACAAAGTGCCCAGCTGAGGGCAAAGTGAGCCACACAAATTGTGATTGCTGTAGGTCTAGTCTTCTCTATCTGCTGGGCACGGTATCACTCACTGCCATAGATACTTGCACCCTCTGACCATCATCTGCTCTTGCAACTGAAACATACCCATCATCCTGGGCTGTGCACTGAGCTGGCTTGTTCAGAAAGCCTTCAAAAGGGTGTGTAATCTTCCTTGGTGAACCCATACTCTAAAATGTTTAAACAAATCAGAGGTGTAATTTGGTCAAATGACGACTCTAGAAGAGAATGTGATGATAATTAATGAAATTTTGGAGGATATAAATGTCAAGAAAGGAGTGGTTACGATGGTACTAGTGTGAATAGACAGGAGGACTGAAGTAAATGTGAGAAAAGGAAAATGTTGGCCCAGTACAAGGAACAAAAACATAAACTAAATAAAGCAACCTAAAATTAGTAACTGTACAAAGCCTAAGAAACCAAACAAAACCTTTCCTCCAAGTAGTTATTTTGAAAGAGGAAAAGTACCAGATACTACATTGAGTGCTTTGCGAGCTTCACTCTTGTTATGGGTTTTCTTATATGGGAGCCACTAAAACAGTTATGGTGATGGTGGCTGCCTAAAATGGAAAGAGCCAACAGTAATCTCTGCTTGATTTGAATAATCCCTGAAAGGGAGAGGCTGAAACCCCTCAGAAGCAGTAAATTAAAATTGAACAGAAACCTGGCACGTATAGTAAATGACGCATATCGTGAATGGCACAATCTTCTGTTGGGCATTGCACATAAAGGACAGACACATCGTGATTTTCCGTTTCTAAAATAAAAAGCCTATAAAAAGTACTTCTTCCAGTTATGGAGACAAATATATTTGACAACATCGATTTCTCTTCTTATTACAAAATTGATCCTCTTTTTTTCTCTTTTTTTGGTTTCCTCCTTTCCCTGGTGAGCTTTAAGTGCACAGAAAAAAAAGGTATGTGATCTGGGTAAGGGTCAGGCATAGATGAGGGCCTGAACCTGAGAAAATATCCCTGCTTTTCACATTGATGGTGTTCTCTCTTCACTGGAGTGTCCCTGGGGTTTACAGGATGTGATAAAGTATTTTTAATCCAAGTGGAGGAAATGTTAAAACTTCAGACAAGAGCAGAAAAAGTCTTTAAATCTATGCACTGTAGTAGAAAATTGTACCAGGAGCTAAACCAAGTGGTTAAAGATGTGGAAATTTAAAATTAGATTAATGGTCAAAAACAGAGGTCAAAGTTGAGCTTCCCAGGC
>NW_010145182.1:0-323 GCF_000699245.1 Pterocles gutturalis
AAAGAAAAAAAAAAGAAAAAAAAAAGAGACAGAGGAAAAAAAAGAAAAAAAAAAGGAACGATGCTCTGAACCCTCGTGTTTCCTCCTCTCTAGTTACACGGCTGTACTGAATCCCTCGCTGGATTTACAGAGATACTTCTTTTGTAAACGTTGTCATTAAAGTCTCTTCCTGATGGTACGTGTTGTTCCGAGAAGACTATTCTTATGTCTTTCAAAAAGTGTCGAGTTAAAGATTAATCCGAACTTCTGTATTCCCCATCAGACCGTCTGACGCGCCACTTCCCAGTTTGACAAATACTGCAGCTCCTACTCCATCCTCTAAT
>NW_010145182.1:348-6786 GCF_000699245.1 Pterocles gutturalis
AAATGTTTTAACTCCTCTAGTTCTGGTCAACACAGACAAGTTTTCTTTCTTTATTTTCTCCTTTTCTTTTTCCTCCCTGCTTTCTTCCTTGCCTTCTGGTATTTGAGTTTGGCTGGACAGTAATGATTCAAAATATTACTTAGGGTTTTGTTTTCCCCTCTGTGCAATTTTAACAGTGTTGTGCTACGTTGAGCAGTGTATCTTTTGTTAAATTTCACTTTTACCCAAGCAATTTTGGATATATTTGTTGTAGATCTGTAAACAAACCAGAACAGAATAAACTACTTTGTTCGGAGACATATTTTAACCATTTTGAGACCTAAAATTGTTTTCTATGGAAGTTTTCACACAAATAGTTTCTTAGAAGCTTCATCTGGGAGTAAACAAAACATAGAAACAACACACTAAGTAAGGCTCAACACCACTCGTGAATTATACTTCTATAATAGTCCATTAAAAAATACATGTTTGTATCTCCGAAACTTTCTGTAACCAATGTACCCACGACTGAAATTGTCCGTGTAGGATTTTTTGTGTGTTCTTGAGAACACGGTGTGTTTTGCATCACCTGCTTCTATCTGCGAGATGGCAAAGCACCACCATTTGTGCGGGGCTGCCCCTGGTGTAACCCAATGTGCTTTTCCCAAGTGTTTCCCACCTTTGTGCTCTGTAGGCTGTTCTTCAAACAGTGTCTGCTCTGGCTTACACTATTAGTCCTTCATTAAGTCTGTTAAGAAAAGGCTGTTCATAGATAGATAGCCCTTCCCCAGATCTGGGGAAGAAGGGAGTTTCAGAGGAACCCTGACCACAAACACAATGTTACAGAGGCACGCTGCCCTGAACTCATCTTGCAGACTTGGTTTCCAGTGGGGGAGGAGGGGGAGCATGTGCGAGGGGGAATCTTCTTGTAAATAAATTCACTTTATTCTCTGTGACTCTGGCACAGGCGTCTCGTTTGTAACACGATTGAAGTCCGCGATGATAACCTAATTATTAGAAGTAATGTTACTTTAGCGAGATTGCTGGCATTTTTACAATGTTTGTACAAGCATCAGCAATCTAGAGGAGAGAGACAGCTTGGCACAAGCCAGACTTTTTCTTGGCCCATCATTTAAAACCCATAAATTATAAACAACCTCCTTTCACACTCAATAGGAACTCAGCTGCTTTGCAACAGCATCTGATGGGCTGAACTCTGGTCACCCATTTAAAATAAAACTTGTCAGCCAAGGCCAGGCCTGGGGCTGATCCCAGCCTTGCCCTTCTTTGCAGATAGGAGCCATAGCACCTCTTCCCCTCTTTCCTGCTCCTTCCATTTGCTCCAGACCTGTAACTGGGTCACTGAGCCAGGGCCCCTAAATGCTGGCAGCACTGCAGCAGTGTTTGGGAGCGTTTTGGGAGCTGCTGACAGTACTGGTTGAGAGGCATCAGAGGTGCACCGAGCTTCAGCAAGGCCATGCAGGTTCTCCTGTTCAGATCAGTGGGTTCTGGGTCTCCAGTTGCCAGTCTGGCCCTTGCAGTAACCTATCATTTAGTGGGGCTGCAACAGTTTTGCTGCTGCGAAAGGGAGATGAGGCTTTGTGTTAGCTCTGTGCAGTCACTGCAGGGCTGAGCTGCCCCTTTGCACCCTGTTTCTTTTGTCCCATCAATGTCCCTCTGTCTATGGCCTGGTGAGCAGCGCCAGGACAGGGCCACCTAGGCAGGCACAGCCTGGGGCTCCCAGGGCTTGCAGATGCCACTTGTCTGGACCTGGGAAAACAAAGCCAAGTATCTCCTGCTTCATCAGGGCAGACCACTGCAGGCTCCCAGCCCTGATCCCTGGGCAGGCTGGGGAGGGACCCTGGGGCACCCCACATGGCTGCCACCGTGGGACCATACCTGGGTCACCTGGGGCTGCAGGGAACCTTGTCCATGGGTGAAGAGAAGGCAGCTGGTCACATGCCCAGGAGGCAAAGACAGGCAGGAGGGGAGGCTGGCTAAGAAAGAGGGAGCCCACCAGCACTGACTGGAAGCCTTTGCTAGGCACCAGGTGGCTCATTGGAGCTCCATTGCAGTAAGTCTGAAGGCAGGACCTACCACTGGGGTCTCTGCACCCTGCCAGCCCCATGGGAAGCCCAGTGAAACAGCCTGCAGGGAGGTCCAGGCACAGAAGGGACTACTCTGTGAGGGAAAAAAGAGGGTAAAGGGGATGGAGCTGCTGGGCTACTGCTGGGAGGGTGCTTGGGTGACAGCTGTCAGCTGGGGAGACAGGGAAGGAGCTGCAGGTCGAGACACCTTCCTTCTCCATGCCAGCCTGCCATGAGTGCCCATGTGGCTACACACAATGGCAGGCTGGTGAAGGCGCAGTGCGCTGGGTGGCGGAGAGGCCCAGGCATCCGGACCCACCGCTGCAGACCTGCCTGGGAACAAAAGCTGGAGCCAGACGGGCAGCACAAAGGGACTGGTGCTGCTGGGGCAATTAGGGCTGCAGGGGCTGGCTGGGCACCGTGTGATGTTATACATTGATGAACCAGCTACCTCTGCTTTTAAAAGGTGCAAGATAGGCTGGACCAGAGCTTCATTGGCTGCAGCCACTTTCTGGGGGCTGAGTGGCAGGTTAATCCCTAAATGGGCAACAGCTCTCCATTCCCATGCGAGCAGCAGCAGTGGGCCCGCCGTGGTCCCCGCTGGGAGTGGGGCTGGCAGGGGAGGCAGGGGGCTGGCTCTATTAAGGGTCATCAATCACACAATGTGCACTTTTCACTCGACAGCAGTTTCTCCTACTTCAGCTCAGGCCTGAGCCAGCTGGGACTGGACAAGAAACCCTGGGCAGCAGAGGCAGAGCCCTGTCCTGGAGCCTAAGAGCCACAGACTAATGTGGCTTCAAGCTGGCAGGACAGGACCAAGCCCCTTTGGTCACAAAGGCTGAGATGCAAAATAGGACGCTGTAGGCAGCAAGGTGTCTGTGCTTGCATATCCCCAGGCCTCTGAGGATGCTGGTCGGGAGCAGAGGTGGACCTTTGTCTCTGCCTTCAGTGCCCAGGGTCCTGGAGTTCCCTGAACTGCTCTGGGATGAGACCCAGAGAGGTTCCTCTGCCATGACCATCAGCACAAAGCTGAAGGAAATTAGCGTGGGATCTGTACTAGGCAGGATGGAGGTCCTATTGGTAAAAATACTCCTGAATGGACAGTTCAAACACTTGGGTTAATTTTTTATTTATTTGCCGGTGTGCAGTTTTCCTTGCAACAGCAGAAGTTTCGGGAGAGGGTAGACAGGCCTGGTGAAACTGCCCCAGGGGTCAGCCAGGAAAGGGGAGCTTGTGGCAGGGAAATATCAATGGCAGAAGGAAACACACCTTCCTCTGGAAGAGCTTGAAGTGCCCTGCCCTGCCATCTAGGATGGGCTGTGCTTGTGCTGGAGCTGAGCCTGTCTCCCCTGAAGCAGCAGGATGGTTCCCCTTCTTTGCCCTGGGATCTCTATACATTCCTGGTTTTATCCACACTTCACAACATAAACTCCCCAGAGGTTCTCCTCCTTCTTCTCTGATAGCCTTCCTCCCAGCGGCCTTTGATGGTCCGCCTGTGTTAACAGGGCCACTGCTTAAATCCATAGTGTTTGCTTACCTCTCTTTGGGATGCCCACCCGTGCCCTGGCTGTCTCCACACCATGGATGGACATCCCCAGGTACCGCAGAGAACCAGCTCTCCCCAGCTGGCAGTGTCATGGCAGCAGAGAGGGAAGACAAGATCAGGGTTGATCCTTTCACATAATTTTCCTGGGGGCTGGGGAGGGATCTGTTGCATCTCCTGTGTGTTAGTTATTGTGACAAGTGCAGAGGATGGAGGTTTCCTCCAGAAAGGAAAGGCAACATGCCTCAACCTCAAAGTGGTCCCTGTAGCTCAGGGCTGCCATTGCCTCCAACATACACACTGCTCAAGCAGCCTCCCCACGGCACTGCTGGTGTGTCTGCACCCAGCAGGGCTTCGGGCTTTTTGGCCGGGCTTGCTCCTTCATCATGTCTTAACAGTGGCTGTCTCAGGCTTTGCAGTGGCCCACGTTTCCAGAAGTGTGGTGGCACAGGGACTGGTTTGGTCCATCGTTCTCACAGAGGCTTCTGCCCCAGTAGCTCCCTTGGCTTGTGCCATCACTGCACTGCTTGCACAGATGTCCCTAAGCCTCCCAGCCAAATTGCCTAAGCCTCCATTCTCAAATTGCCTTGGACAGCATCATGTTCTTTCCACTTCTTTTTAACACTTTATTGTTCTTCCTTTGACTTCCAGGGACTGTTTTCCATTACACTTTTTGCAAAAACCAGCTGCAGTCACTCAACTTCATATCACTGGAACTTAGCTATTTAAAGTCTGAACACTGTGAAATTCAGAAGTGCAGAAAATTGCATCCCCCCCAAAAAAACAGAACAGCAACAAGAGGGGCTTCGCCTGTGTTTAGTCACTGATTTCTGCTCTCCTAATCCTTGAACAGTCCTGCAAAAACAAAGAGGCAATGAATGAGAAATTCAGGAACAGAATACATCTGGATGAATGGAAAGATCAAATGTTGGTATGAATACAGACAGCTCTTCTAGTGTTTAAAACACAGCTTTAGGTGTAATTAAACCAGTTGTGTTCTGCAAACAGAAGACTCAAGTAAAGCAGAAGCCTTCTCCTGAGCCACCGCTGTTTGCTTCACTGTGGGCAGGAATTTTTACAGCAGGGGAGACTGAAGAGCACAGATGCTTTCCTGCATGGACAGCCTTTCTCTGCTGAAGAGAAAGCCTGGTGTTCCCAGGCTTCTGTTTTGTCAGATGATATTTTCCAAGCTGCTCTGATTGCCATTGGGGTGTTGAGCAAGTTTGTATTATCCAGAATTTAACCGCTCCATCAAAATGTAGGTTTCCTGACAAGGTGTATTTCATTTAAACTCTTGACTTACACCTGCATCCTCTGCAAATGAAAATGTAGGTGATAACCCATTATTAGTGCAGCAGGGTAGCACAGCCCAGAACAATGAATAAGTCTGTGTCTGGAGAACAGGTACCCTCGGGTCTTGGGACTTACAGCAAGTGCTCTGTCTGTAGACTCTGAGTCCCAAGCACATTAAAGCAGCAATCTGCACAGCCAGCCTTTGCTCTGTAATAGTTGCTTCATAGTAGATGGGCTGGATGAGCTGGGGAGAAAGTGGGGCTAAGAGAAGGCCACATCACTGGTCAGAGCCTAAATGCAGGGAATTGCTCCTGTGTCCTTGTGGGCTTGTGTGTCTGCCTGTCCCAGGGATGTGTCCTCTCAGGGCCCCTGCAGGACAGCAAGCCAGGCTTGCTCTGAGCCGTCAGATGGGCGTGACGGCAGGGCAGCTGGGGCTGAGCTGCAGAGCACTAGTCTCCATGGGGAAGAGATGAGTCTGAGTCAGTGAAATGCTCTGATTGTGTCTCCACACAGAGTTTCTTCCCTGCCACCAGCCCAGCCCTCTGAAATCCACAAAAGACCCAGTGGGATTTTTCCTTCTCTGGGGATCTTGGTTGCCCTTGGGTGGTTGGCATCATGCCTGGTCCTTGCAGAGCTGGCCTCTTCCTGATAACAGTGCGCAGCACTTTGGCCAAGAGCTTGTAGAGCTGCTTGGGCTGTGGAGTTTAAGCCACTGAATGAGGGGTGAAGGCATTTCAATTTCATGCTTTTACTTAGAAATAAAATAATTTTTTGATAAGGTACCACCCTTGCATTTCCCAGCTGAGTCCACATCCACCTCCTAAGACTTAGAAGGTTACATGTCTAATTTGAGACAGCGTGATGTAGCCCTTCTTTGTGTTCCTTGTCTGTGCAGCCCCAAACCACCAAAGCCCAAGTGTGCTATGCCCAATGCACCCTTTTGCTGTTCTGAACCGCATTGACACATGGTTATCAGTTGACCAGCTGGATGAAACCCATCATTATCCAAATCAAGTGTATGCGTAGCTCAGACTGGATGGTCAAGCATCAGCTGGAGCTATTTAGAGAAAGATGATTCCTTTTGGAGTCCAGGCTTCACATCCTCCATGGTTGTTTCTGTTCCCTGCCATTCTGGGGGGGCTGAAAACCAAGAGACAGAGTTAGAGGGTTCGGCTGGGCAATGCAACTTGCTGCACTGTCTGCAAGCTGCAAATGCTCAGTAAACAATGCTGAATTGCCAAGGGAAAAATGAAAGTCCATTAACGGGGTGAGCCCAGAGATTCACTTTTGAGAGGCTGCAGAGCACTTATCTGATGGAGTGAGACCACTAAGTGCAGCGAGGTACACTTGCAGCGATCGTCTCTTTCGCGGGTGCGGACAGCCTGGAGGATGCGTGGGCTCCCGTGGGAGCCTCCGGGGGCCTGGCCGGCAGCGGGGCAAGGGGAGGGGTCAGAACCGCCCTGGGACGGGAGCTCGGGTAGCGGGAAAGCGCCGGCTCACCACCCTCCAAACTCCCGGCAAGCGGCTCCGGCGGTT
>NW_010145183.1:0-653 GCF_000699245.1 Pterocles gutturalis
AAGTGGCTCCTTGGCTGCCGGGAGCTCAGCGCCCGCGGTCGGGCCAGCGATGGCCAAACATCCCGGCTCTGGGATGCGCTGGGATGGCCTGGGGTGGGGGTCCTCCTCTGCCCAGGGCTGGTTCCTCCTGGGGAAGGGTGAGGAGAGCTCAGGGAGGGGATGGGGAAAGGGAGGGGAGTGCAGGATGCGGCCACCACCATGGAAACCCACGGGGTGCTCGACATGCTCACGGAGGGATTTGCACCGTGAGCAAGCCCAGTGCAGAGTGTGGATCCGTGTGCAAGTGTCTGCACGAGCGTGCATGCCTCAACGTGCAAATATGTGCATGCATGTGTGTGTATGCATGTGTGTGCACGTGTGCATGCCTCAACGTGCAAATATGTGCATGCGTGTGCACGAGTGTGTGTGTATGCGTGTGTGTGCACGTGTGCATGCCTCCACGTGCAATATGTGCATGCTTGTGCACGTGTGTGTGTGCATGCATGTGTGTGCACGTGTGCATGCCTCAACGTGCAGATATGTGCATGCGTGTGCACGAGTGTGTGTGCATGCGTGTGTGTGCACGTGTGCATGCCTCAACGTGCAAATATGTGCATGCGTGTGTGTGCATGCATGTGTGTGCACGCCTCAACGTGCAAATACGTGCATGCGTG
>NW_010145184.1:0-3127 GCF_000699245.1 Pterocles gutturalis
AACCCAGGCCATTCTATGATTCTATGCTTATACATTTAGTGTTAATTCAGTTGAGGTTTTTTCCCTTCAGATGAGCGGCAGTAAACAGTGAAAGTCATAATTATCCTTAAGTTTTAACCTCTTTTTACAACCCAACAACTTCTTATTCAAAACGGGTTTTACTTAGTAGAGTGATAAGACTAGTGTTTTCAAACTGACAAAACCAGGTAGTGAATTTTAAAATTATTCTTAAGGGACATGGTTAGGATTGCTACTTGTGATGGGTTAGCCCTTGGCTGGGGGCCAAACCACATACCCACTCATTCAGTCCCCCCCCCAGCCAAGGATAGGGGAGAGAATTAAAGGGGTAAAGGGGAAAAAAGGACTTGTGGGTTGAGATAAGGACAATTTAATAACTAAATCACAATAATATTGAAAATAATACTATATACAAATATACAAATGAGTGATACACAGTGATACTGCCCCCCCACCCAGTGACCAAGGCTCAGCAGGTTCCGGGCTAACGATCCTGGAGCAGGGAGAGTCCTGAAACCGCACTCGGGGAATGGAGATAACAGTCCAAGCATCCCAGTCCGAGAGCCGACCGGGGTTGGGGGTGGGGAAGCCTTGGGAGAGCGACCACCTGGAGCAAGATGATCCGGAACCAAAAGGGGTGATCTTCTGGAGGGTCCTCACCTATATACTTGGCATGATGTGTATGTTATGGAATAGATTATTGGCCATTCTGGGTCTCAAGCCCAGATCAAATCCTGGGCTAGTAACTGGGGCTGTGCTCCCTCCCAGCTTCACCGGTCTGCTGACCTTCGCAAGCACGTAAACGTCACTTTTTATCAGCTTGCTTCTGAGCACAAATCCAAAACACAGCCTCTTGCTAGGTGTTATGAAGAAAGTTAACTTTGTCTCAGCTTAACCCAGGACACTACTATATTTGTCAAGTGTGTAACAGAATGGAGTATAAGATACTTTTAATTTCTAATAATTTACAATTTTCAGAGATAAGGTATTGTGAAGGTCAAGTGGAGGTATGAACTAAGAAATGTAAACAGTGGGTTAACATAACAACTAGGAATTAAACTCTAGTTCTGAGTCATATATTTTAGTGCTACATTGTTCAAATAGGGCAGGGTTTTCTGGAAAAATGTGCTGTACTGAAGTCTGGATAGGAGATTATGGTATATATAGTTTGTGCACTATTGTAGTAGGGTGAGACACTAAATACAGAAAGAATGGTTAAAGTGATTTCTGTTTAACAACTAAAGCGTTAGGTAAGGGACTTTTTATAGTTGTAAAGTACTGAGAATAAGGAAGGAGTTTATTTCTGAAAATTAGTCAGCTTATTATTAATAGGCAAGAAAACATACATTGATATTTTATCTAGCACTGTAATGTCTAAAATTATCTGTGCTGCTTAAACAATTTGGCCGATGTGTTTCAAAAGAGGCTACATGAGCTACAGAATTTAGACTCTTCTGGCACAAAGACTAAGCTGAACTCCTGACGAGAAAGAACTGCAACAGAAACTCTTTACAGAAGTTATAATTACAATGCATGATACTGATTAGATAACTGAACTTCAGATAGAATTATTTCAGAGAGTCCAGATATTTTTCTCTTCTGTCAGTAAACTAGGAAATGCATAGTGAGCTTACTAAATATTTTTTTTTTGACCTCTGCAGTTCAACTGAGTTAGCTTTAAAACTGAAAGGTGATATTGTGTGTTTGCCTTAAGAGCAGCTGCAAAAGCTCTGGGGTATATGTATAGATATTTGACATACAGGAGAGTCATATGTTATAACTGTTTAGTTTTCTGATGCCAGGTACCTTTTAAAGTATGTAGTAGCTCATTATCGTTGGTATCAGTCCAAATCTATTTTGATGCAATTTGATACTGGAATAACATATGCGATTGTATCTTGAGTTCTTGCACTGATTAATATTTTGGGGTTTTAACAGCAGCTTTATTATTTCAAAGTTATTCATGTTGAACAAGGACTAAAAACATTTGTTATCTTCTGATTCTTAATGGCAGAAGTTCTGTTGTGCTAAAGAAAGGGAAAAAAAAATCAACCCAAACACAACCCCTAACTTTCATTATGCATGTAGGGAACTTTTTTCAACTTTATCTTTGTATTTTTGCGCTTCCTGCCAACACTGACATGGGTAAGAAAAATTAACACATTGTCTGTGTTGGATAAAATAGGTGATAGAGTAAACCATTGCTTCCTAATGTTTTAGCTTGCAATAATTTTGTAGTAATGGAAAGGAAGGACATGCAAATGTGTACTACTACAGTTAGAATAAACTATAGTAAAAAATAAAAGGAAATACATAAACTATGAAATATTTTGAAATTATTTTGAATTTTCTGTTAAGTTTTGTAACAAATGGTGTTAAGTGGTCAAATTTAGAAGCATGTGTTATTTCTGGTAGTAATGAAAAGGTAAGCGCAGATAAAAATGTGTTGGGAACCATTGTTGTGTTTTGATGTACAAAGTTACAGCTACCACATTGTAGAAAAATAAATCATTCTATTAAGACATTATCCAGTTCACTGGTTCTCAAACTTCTTTTCAGCTCTTCTTTACTAATTTAAAGTCCCCTTTCCCATCACTGCTCTTGCAGATGTATGAGAATTTCCATTCTTACCTGTTCCAAATCACTGTGATATAATTCACTGTTACTCTCCTGCAAAATGAATGTAGTCATTCACAATATGTATCCCCCTAAATTAAAAAAAAAAAAAAAAAAGGACAAAAAGCCTTCACCCTCACTGCCCTCCAAAAATGCAAGAAACAAATCAAAATAACCTTGTGCAGTCATGACCCTGACTCAGTCTAGATTAATGTTCCTCCACATTTTGCTTTGCATGTTCAAGCAAATTTGTCCTGCACTCTTAACCTAGGCCTTCTCTGTTTATATAATCTCTGTGCACTCTGTCTACACCCAGGTATTAAAGGGAATTGCTTCCTCCCATATGCCTACAGTCCAGTTTTTCGTGGCCTGTTTTTGTTTTTTTAAGTCTGTCATTGCTACTGTCCCATCTTATTGTTGTGGAATGGGATATCAACACCTGGCTCAGAGGCTGGTGTCAGAGGCGCACTTTTGGGTTTTTTGTTCATAGCGA
>NW_010145185.1:0-841 GCF_000699245.1 Pterocles gutturalis
TTTTTGTTTTTTGTTTTTTTTTTTTTAAAGCTGAAAGCTGCCGCTTGCGGGGCTGGCGTTCCACAGCAGCCGAGCGGCCTCGCTAACGTCACCTCCCCTCACAGATCTGGGCAACAGAGGAGACGTGGTCAGCGTGAGGAAATCCCTGGGTCGGAACAAGCTCCTGCCCCAAGGGCTGGCCGTCTACGCCTCGCCGGAGAACAGGAAGATGTTTGAGGAGGAGAAGAAGGTGAGGCGGCACGAAGGGGCTGCTCCCCGCCCGACCGGCATGTTTCCAGCCTGTCTGTGCTCTGAAATCTGGAGAGCGTAAAGACGGAGCGGCGGTTTGGTTTCAGAGGGTTGGTGGCTCTTTGGGATCATCCCTGTGTCCCTGCATCCCCGTGTTTTTGGTTTTGTGGGATGGGATTTACCGATCGCCTTAGAAATACGGTCCCACGCTGAGCTGTGCTTGTTAATTAATTTCGTTTGCGATGACGGGAACGCTCTCAGCTGAGCTGCCTCTCCACCGGCAGCGTTCTGATTCTCATTTCTCCTCCTCCATCCTCTCGTCCCCGCAGCTGCGCCAGGAAGGGAAGCTGGAGGTGATCCAAACCCAGAGTGCGGAGAGGGTGAGCGGAGGGACGCCGGCGAGTCGAAAATTGTTCCAGAGAAATCCCACAGCCTTCCCACCCGCAGCATCGGGGGCTCGGCGCTGTCCCCTCCACTCCCCAACACCTTCCTCCCCCCGTTACAGACCCTCAGGTTCCTGAGGAGCTGCCGCCTCGAGGTGGGAATGAAAAACAACGTCAAGTGGGAGCTGAACAACGAGATCGTGGCTCGCCACTTCTTCAAAAATGTGAGT
>NW_010145186.1:0-683 GCF_000699245.1 Pterocles gutturalis
TATTTTTTTTTAAAGATCCCTTGACTTTATCTCCTTATACCCTCATTCCTGGAACTCTCAAACATAAATGGACTCTAAATGGACTTCCACTTTGAACATCCTATTGATTTTGCAGATAGCTATCCTTTTGTGATTGTTTACATTTAAAATAAAGCTATATGCAAAATTAAAGACAGCAGCAAAACAAGCCATGTTCATATGAAAGAAAATATCAGAAACACAAACTTGATGGAATTCTGAAAACATTGACATTTCATTGTCAGAATCCTACCTAATCAGTTTAATGCACTATTACAACCAACTAATTAAAAAAAAAAAAAAAAAAACCAAAACCACACACCCACTTATCTTTGGGTAAGCATTAAAGGAGGGGGACAGGGTGGGAGGGAAAACAATGAAAGCCTCAGGATAGAACCATTTTACTTCCCATCTTCAACAAGTTACTATCAAAACTCCCACAAAAGTGCATTCTGTTCTGCAACAATCAATTCCTCTAAGTTAAAAGAGCTTTTATCATATTAAAAATTAAGCTTTACAATGCATAACACTTAAAGAGGAAATAATTTAATTTAAACCAAAGTAACTTAAGTGCATTGTAGTGAGTTAGTTGTTGCATATTCTCCTAAAGCTCCAATTCCACACTGTTGTGCATAGAAGTAGCCCAAAAGTCAAAGTTCAAAGGA